>NC_055698.1:24645877-24945877 GCF_017639745.1 Melanotaenia boesemani
AAATGCCTATAGGCGGCACACCGGTACTGCCTGTTATCACCTGGCTCTGTTGCATGGCCAAGTGCTGTCACATCTTCTCGATAATGCCTATGTATCCTAAGATATCCTTCATCAAGGCAATATTGGGTAAAATGTGGTAGCTTGCTGATGCAATTAGCTGGTGTCTGACCACAGCAGATCCTCTCCCTGTCGGTTGGCATCTCCCTGCATAACCCACAAGTACACCAGGGCATTCCTGGGACTCCAGCTGCCTCTGAGACGCTTGAATTGCTCTGTTGCAATAGAAGATCAAAAATCAGGCCTGGTTGCCTTACGACGAGCTGTGATGCAAGCCTTCTTAGGTCCTCAGCAGTCATGTCATCAAGAAGTCTCTGCAAGGTATAAAAAAAGATTAGTTATAAAAGTGGAGCCTAATTTTATTTATTAATGGAAAACAAAGTGTAAAGCCAAGTAAAAGATTTGATTTATTAGTGAAGGCCTGTGTCTCCCTATTCTGTATAGAGTTTTAAATATTACTATAGTATCTGATGAAATGGTTTGACTGTCAAAGCAAAAAGTTCAAATACTAAGAATAAGTGCTGTAAGTACATCCATAAATTACACATAAAAACGCATTTACGTTGCAACAAGAAATAATACATGAAATATATGTAGCATTATTAGTTATTGCAATATTTGTGAAAATAAGGACTTTTTTTAAGTATATTTTTTATCAGTGATAGCTTGACAAACCATTGAACATGAAGCTGCATCCTGCATTTTACCTGTGTGGCAGCCAAATGGTCACGGCGATACTGTTCAACTCTATCCGAGTGCTCAGCTCTGGAAGCTACAGCTCGTGTTCCTCGGCCTCGGCCTCTGCCTCGTACCCTGAACCCTCTTGCTCGTCCTCTCGACCGTCCACCGGACCTGCCTCGGCTCAAACGCTGCGAACTTTGTGACACATCGTCCTCGTCACTCTGAAAACACAAGTGCACAGACTGACGTATCTGTAACAACATTCAAACCTGCAAATTCTGCATCGTGTTATCGTGTCAGTCTGTTAGTCTAAGTCAGTCTAATATTAGCTGAATATTTGCAAACATATTTATAACGTTATAATTAACCTAGCAACTAGATAGCTAATCACATAGCTTTGCCTCATTTACTAGCATTGTTTATTCCATAATACTGCATTGCAATTTTAACATGTACTACTTCGCAAAACAACATAGTAAATTACAATTTTCAGCGTGAGGCAGAACTTGTTTAAACAGTTACTTACTGGTTCACTTGGAGTTGAAAAACTGGATGCCATCTCAGCTCCTAAATAAGTCTTGTGGACGGTGGAGATGAAAGTGGCGCTGCTGTGTGAATTGGGGGTGGGAGGGGTGAGGAGTATTACTCATTACTGCCACCCTGTGGTGGTTTGTGGAGGTGACGGAGTTGTGTTTTATTTATTACTGCCACCTGGCGTTGGAAAGAATTGCTGTGAAATCCTACAGATTCTGCCTTTAAAATCACCAGTTAAAACAATCATACTATAAGAATTATAGATAATAGATAAAAAATCAGAAAATTCTCTAATAAAAGCTGAGCATTTCTTGGGTGGTCTATAAATGGTTATAATCAGGATGGGAGGACTGCTAAGAATGATTGCATGGTATTCAAAAGTGTCATAGTGATTAAATAAAACAGGTTTGGTGGCAAGAGCTTTTGATGTTATTGATGCAGTGCCACCTCCCCTTTTACCATGTCTTGTTGAAAAAGCAAAGTTAAAATTAGGCGGTGAGGCCTCAGCAAGGACAGCAGTCGCATCTGCACCCAGCCAAGTTTCAGTTAAAAACATACAGTCAAGCTTGAAGTCTAAAACTAAATCATTGATAATAAAAGACTTATTTACTAAAGATCTTACGTTTAAAAGAGCCATGCTCAGAGATGTAGGGCAAGCTTTATTTCTGAGTTTGTTTACAGTGATGTTGACTGGTTTAAGAGTGCGGTTTGTTCTTTTCGTCTGTCTGTATGTGTTTCTATTCGTGGATATGACTGGGATAGATGAAAGAATGTAACAATTGTCTGTTTTGTCCGGATCTAATGATGGCGGTTGTTGATTGGATGGTGGATCAAGCTGTAGGGATCGGATGGGGGGGCTAGTGAGCACGGGGTAATCGGATACTGGTTGTGGTTGTACAGAGGAAGAAATGAACGTGGGGACGTCAGATGTAAACAGTCAGTGTGCATCTGATTGCAATGTGTACTGTAAATTGAATGCTAGAATACGGGAACCTAATCTATTCGGATGCAGACCGTCCGATGTGTAATAAGTGGAACGGTTCCAGAACACGTTAAAATTGTCGATAAAATCAATGTTCAAAGCTTTGCAAGTATGCTGGAGCCAAGTGTTCAGTCCGAGTAGTCTGCTAAAACGCTCTGCGCCGCGATTCAGAGTGGGATATATAAATTTATATATATAAATTGGGAAGTAGAAACATCCTCCAGTGTTTTACATGTTGTGATAATAAAGTGTTGCTGAAAGGTAAAAATCCTAAATACATGCAAATATGTTAATATCTCCTTGTAGTTCAGTTGAATTCACAAGTTCGTTCTCGACTTAATTGTGTGGGTGCAGGGTTACAGGGGGCTGGAGTCTATACCAGCAGCCACAAGGCGAGAGACCATGGACACATTGCCAGTTCATCACAGGGCAAACACAAAGACAAAAAACAAAAGCCCTGTTTCCACAAAAAAAAAAAAAAAGAAAGAAAGAAAGAAAGAAAGGAACGAACAACAATAAATAAATCATAATAATATTACAGTTGAGCAGTTTTGTGAGAAAAAAACTTGTGCTCCACTCCACCGCATAAAAAGGCTTTATTTGTTATTTTGTCTAAAATTAGGTAAACAAAATAAAATAAATAAATAAAAACAAATAAATAAATACAATAAGGTAAACTTCCACAATGTTTCAATCTAATCCACATCAGACTCTGAGAATAGAGCACTGCCTTTTCTGTAAAGAAATAAGAATAGTTGTCACACTTCTTAACTCTGACAGAAGTAATTTTAAATGACATTTATTCTGTCATTGCTTTATGTTAGCTCAGCTAACAGGTGTCTTAGCATGTACTGGTATAATGTATTCATTGTTTTATTGATTATCATTTAATGTATTTATTTGTCGTGTCCTCCAAGGACCTCATGGGTTCTGTGTTCTGATTATGTCTGACACATTGCACTTTAAATGCTGACTGGAGTCTGTGGTAAGTTGCAAATGAATTGTCCGTATCAGATGAATACATTTTCTAAATCTGAATAGTGAAAAGAACAAATGACTTTGTTTTGCAGTAGTTAAGACCAGTGACGTAAATGTTTGAATAACATTTGCGAAATATTTTCCACTATAAGTCAACCATCAGAAACAAAAAAAGGAAAATAAATAATTGATTTGTGATGTTTTCTGTCAAAATATTGTCCCATGTTTTGACAGAAAACATCACAAATCCAACGTCATATACTTATGTCTAGCACAGTGACAAATGCAGCTCGACTAGTTGTAACCAGTTTTTTACTAAGCACGAGCAATTAATAAATCTTTTTCAGAGGTGCCACTCCTTAAAATGAATATTTGTTCAGCCCTGATGTCATTGTACCTGAACTGCGTGGATATAAAAGCTTCTGCCTGATGCTGGACAACACTTACAGTCAAACAGAAAACGGAGAGAATCGGTGAGCATCTCAACTTCAATCACTGCTGGAAACAATTTATCACCAGACAAAATTTGTAAGTAATACTTATTTGTTTCATTTTAGTCATTGCAAATAATTGTTCTTGTTTTTAATTTAATTAGTGGTTAAAAATCGATATAAAATATAGATGATTTCTTATTTGTTATAAAGACTTCCATTTCATGGTTATGTATTTTTTTTCCGAAGTAACTAAAGAAAATTTCCATTTAGATACATCTTCCATTTTTCTGAGCTTGAATAAGTGTCAAACATTAGAAATATGATGGTGATTAAGTTAATTTTACCTTATTATATACTGTGGTTTTTATATTTAAGGTAATACGTTAAAAAAAAACTTGTTATAGCAATGACAGTGCAAATGCAATATGAAATATAACATACATGTTTTACTTTTGAATAGATGGTAAAAATGTATTGTACATCTATTGGATATCCTTAATTGTGCAGTTCTTCATGTAATAAAAATTTAAAGAGTATTATGTTTAGAATTTATAGAATTGTTTTTTTTTATTAATTAATGAGTTATGGTAGACATAGTTGAGTATAGAATCTACAGCTGTTAGATTTTATAAATGAAATTAAAATACATCTAATTAAAGACAATATTTAAAACAGGCAACAGAGACTGCAGAAAGATGATGAAGATTTACGCCATCTTGCTTCTGTTGGTTGGTAAGTTTGAATGTGCAAATTAAATACATTACAGCAAACTAATCTTGTGACATTATAAATTTAATGTAGAACTGAATTTTTAAAATGATGGTTAAACTTTATAAATGTAATTCACTTTCATCTACAGCAAATGCTTCAACATCAACCACAGATGCTTCCACAACCACAGCTGGAGACACATCAACAACACCTGAACCAACAACAACAACAACTGAGTCAACAACTATCACAAGTGAACTAACATCGCCTACAACTTCCCCAACAACTGGAGCTATAGCAACCACAGCTGAATTAACAACTAGCCCAAGTGGAGCAACAGCAACCACAGCTGAGTCAACAACAACCACAAATGGAGCTACATCAACTACAGCTGCTCCAACAAGTACAACAACTGAAGCAACATCAACCACAGCAGAATCATCAACTTCCGCAACTGGTGCAACATCAACTACAGCTGCTCCGACAACTACCACAACTGAAGCAACATCAACTACAGCTGTTCCAACAACTACCACAACTGAAGCAACATCGACCACAGCAGAATCATCAACTTCTGCAACTGGTGCAACATCTACCACAGCTGAGTCAACAACTTCCACTAGTGAAGCAACATCAACTACAGCTGCTCCAACAACTACCACTAGTGAAGCAACATCAACTACAGCTGTTCCAACAACTACCACAACTGAAGCAACATCGACCACAGCAGAATCATCAACTTCCGCAACTGGTGCAACATCTACCACAGCTGAGTCATCAACTACCACTAGTGAAGGAACATCAACCACAGCAGAATCATCAATTTCCGCAACTGGTGCAACATCAACCACAGCTGCCCAATTAACTACCACAAGTGAAGCAACATCAACTACAGCTGAATCAACCACATCCGCAACTGGTGCAACATCTACCACAGCTGAGTCAACAACTTCCACAAGTGAAGCAACATCAACTACAGCTGCTCCAACAATTACCACAACTGAAGCAACATCAACCACTGCTGAATCAACAACTACCACAAATGGAGCTACATCAACCACAGCTGAGTCAACAACTGGAGCAACATCAGCCACAGCTGAATCAACAACTATCACAAGTGGAGCAACAGCAACCACAGCTGAATCAACAACTATCACAACTGGAGCAACATCAGCCACAGCTGAATCAACAACTGGAGCAACATCAACCACTCCTGAATCAACAACTATCACAAGTGGAGCAACATCAGCCACAGCTGACTCAACAACTATCACAAGTGGAGCAACATCAGCTGCAGCTGAATCAATAACTATCACAAGTGGAGCAACAGCAACCACAGCTGAATCAACAACTATCACAAGTGGAGCAACAGCAACCACAGCTGAATCAACAACTATCACAAGTGGAGCAACATCAGCCATAACTTCCCCAACAACTGGAGGAACATCAGCAACAACTTCCCCAACGACTGGAGCAACATCAGCCACAGCTGAATCAACAACTATCCCAAGTGAAGCAACATCAGCAACAACTTCCCCAACAACTGTAGCAACATCAGCCACAGCTGAATCAACAACTATCACAAGTGGAGCAACAGCAACCACAGCTGAATCAACAACTATCACAAGTGGAGCAACATCAGCCACAACTCCCCCAACAACTGGAGCAACATCAGCCACGGCTGAATCAACAACTATCACAAGTGGAGCAACAGCAACAACACCTGAGTCAACAACTATCACAAGTGGAGCAACAGCAACCACAGCTGAATCAACAACTATCACAAGTGGAGCAACAGCAACCACAGCTGAATCAACAACTATCACAAGTGGAGCAACATCAGCAACAACCTCCCCAACAAGTGGAGCAACATCAGCCACAGCTGAATCAACAACTATCACAAGTGAAGCAACATCAGCAACAACTTCCCCAACAACTGGAGCAACATCAGCCACAGCTGAATCAACAACTATCACAAGTGGAGCAACATCAGCAACCACAGCTGAATCAACAACTATCACAAGTGGAGCAACATCAGCCACAACTCCCCCAACAACTGGAGCAACATCAGCCACAGCTGAATCAACAACTATCACAAGTGGAGCAACAGCAACAACACCTGAGTCAACAACTATCACAAGTGGAGCAACAGCAACCACAGCTGAATCAACAACTATCACAAGTGGAGCAACAGCAACCACAGCTGAATCAACAACTATCACAAGTGGAGCAACATCAGCAACAACCTCCCCAACAAGTGGAGCAACATCAGCCACAGCTGAATCAACAACTATCCCAAGTGAAGCAACATCAGCAACAACTTCCCCAACAACTGGAGCAACATCAGCCACAACTGAATCAACAACTATCACAAGTGGAGCAACAGCAACCACAGCTGAGTCAACAACTATCACAAGTGGAGCAACATCAGCCACAGCTGAATCAACAACTATCACAAGTGGAGCAACAGCAACCACAGCTGAATCAACAACTATCACAAGTGGAGGAACAGCAACCACTGCTGAATCAACAACTATCACAAGTGGAGCAACAGCAACCACAGCTGAATCAACAACTATCACAAGTGGAGCAACATCAGCCACTGCTGAATCAACAACTATCACAAGTGGAGCAACAGCAACCACAACTCCCCCAACAACTGGAGCAACATCAGCCACAGCTGAATCAACAACTATCACAAGTGGAGCAACATCAGCCACAACTCCCCCAACAACTGGAGCAACATCAGCCACAGCTGAATCAACAACTATCACAAGTGGACCAACATCAGCAACAACTTCCCCAACAAGTGGAGCAGCATCAGCCACAGCTGAATCAACAACTATCCCAAGTGGAGCAACATCAGCAACAACTTCCCCAACAACTGGAGCAACATCAGCCACAGCTGAATCAACAACTATCACAAGTGGAGCAACATCGCCTACAACTTCCCCAACAACTGGAGCAACATCAGCCACAGCTGAATCAACAACTATCACAAGTGGAGGAACAGCAACCACTGCTGAATCAATAACTATCACAAGTGGAGCAACATCAGCCACTGCTGAATCAACAACTATCACAAGTGGAGCAACATCAGCCACAGCTGAATCAACAACTATCACAAGTGGAGGAACAGCAACCACTGCTGAATCAACAACTATCACAAGTGGAGCAACATCAGCCACAGCTGAATCAACAACTATCACAAGTGGAGCAACATCAGCCACTGCTGAATCAACAACTATCACAAGTGGAGCAACAGCAACCACAGCTGAATCAACAACTATCACAACTGGAGCAACATCAGCCACAGCTGAATCAACAACTATCACAAGTGGACCAACATCAGCAACAACTTCCCCAACAAGTGGAGCAGCATCAGCCACAGCTGAATCAACAACTGTCACAAGTGGAGCAACATCAGCCACATCTTCCCCAGCAACTGGAGCAACATCAGCCTCTGCTGAATCAACAACTATCACAAGTGGACCAACATCAGCAACAACTTCCCCAACAAGTGGAGCAGCATCAGCCACAGCTGAATCAACAACTATCACAAGTGGAGCAACATCAGCCACAATCTCCCCAGCAACTGGAGCAGCATCAGCCATAGTTGAATCAACAACTATCACAAGTGGAGCAACATCAGCAACAACCTCCCCAACAAGTGGACCAACATCAGCAACAACTTCCCCAACAAGTGGAGCAGCATCAGCCACAGCTGAATCAACAACTGTCACAAGTGGAGCAACATCAGCCACATCTTCCCCAGCAACTGGAGCAACATCAGCCTCTGCTGAATCAACAACTATCACAAGTGGAGCAACATCAGCCACAGCTGAATCAACAACTATCACAAGTGGAGCAACATCAGCCACAATCTCCCCAGCAACTGGAGCAGCATCAGCCATAGTTGAATCAACAACTATCACAAGTGGAGCAACATCAGCAACAACCTCCCCAACAAGTGGAGCAACATCAGCCACATCTTCCCCAACAACTGGAGCAACATCAGCCACAGCTGAATCAACAACTATCACAAGTGAAGCAACATCAGCAACAACTTCCCCAACAACTGGAGCAACATCAGCAACCACAGCTGTTCCAATAACTACCACTACTGGAGCAACATCAACCAAAACAACTTCTGCGAACACAAATGCAGCTGGAACAAGCGCATCTACAGCAACATCAACCGTATCTTCCCAAACAGCTGCACCTGCTCTTTCAACAACAGCCACAACTTCTTCAGTGACAACCACAGCTTCCCCCAAAACAACCACAGCTGGAGCATTATTAACCACAATTGCCCAAACATCTACTACATCTCCTCCAACTACACAACCAACTACAACTTCTTCATCAACAACTACGGTTGCTCCAACAACTACAGGAGGATCTCATCAAACAACCATAGCCTCCTCAGCAGTAATTAACCAAACAAGCTTCCTCTTGTTCACAGCAGTTATTACAATTACTCTGTGGAAGTAAGAACTGGACTTTCATCTTTTCCACACTGTAGTTTATAAAAAAAGACTTAAAAATCTAAACTAATTTATAACTATTTATTATCTTTGTAAGTTTGTTTTACATGTTTGTTTGGGCTTATTTAAAATGCTATTCTCAATGCAGTATTTAATGCTTATGCTTCATACAGACTTTCTGCATGTTCTTTTGATAAAAAAAAACTGTACAATCAACTTTCTAAAATTCCTTGAATTGTTTATACAGAACTAAATGATCCAGTGAGCAGACACAAAATATGAGCAGCTTTACTTATGTCAAAGATATTTAAAACCCAAATGTTTTCAAATTGCTATGATCCTTTTGTAGCAACAAAATGTAATGTATTTACTGTGCAGCTCACATTGGTGATTTTTCTATAACATTCATTTAATTGTGAACAATGAAAGCCTTATATTTTAACAGTATTACTAAAATAAACAGAACTAATCTCACTAATCTTGAGTCTGTTTTGGTATAATGCAAAAACAAACTTGATCATCTTTTGATGACATGTGGACACATAAAGCTATTTCTAAAGTGTAAAAACAAACATTATACAGTTAGCAGACATTTATAACAAAGAAAAGGAAATATGAAAAAAAAAAAACTAACAATATCAATATGTTTTTGGTGCAACTTACTTTTTAAAATACCCTTATTTACACAGCATCTTCACAACCATAATATAAACTAATGGTCTTAAAATATTAGCATATACTTAATTGATCATGTGAGTGAAATTGTTACTTTGCATATCTAAAAATGTTAGGTAGATGTGACAAAATAGCATATCTACAGCAGGCCACACAATTTGTCAAGATTCACAAGCTACACAAAAAAGTTGCACCCTTCCCTAAATTTTACCTTATTGCAGTAGTTTTCAAACGTTTTCTACCATGTCCCTCTTTGGAGGAAAAGTAAAACATTCCCAATATGCAACCTTAGCCATTACAATTTGTGATAATGCAAATAACACAATATAAGTGACGATAAAATGTCACTAAAACACGTTGACAAATTACTTGAGAGAAAGTCAAAAAGAAAGGTAAAAAAGTACAAGAAAAATAATTGCTCACACTTTTCTAAAATCAACGAAGTTTGTTAAGTTTACAATAAAAAAAATGAAGGTAGGCTTCTTTAGAGAAAAATGAGCTCCAGCTGCAAGGCTCTCTGACTCACAAGTCAGAGTTTGAAACATACTGGGTATCTGTGGATACTAACGGGTGGTCTGCAGTGAAGTGGCTTCAACGTCAGCTTTTTTTCCCCATCTTGGTACTTTGCTATTGAGTCCAAAAGCAACACTTTTGGGTAAATAGTGTGAACCACGAACTGCTAGTTTCTTCCTTGTCAGTATAAACAAACACAACAAGATAGACAGTACTGACAACAGAAAAGCCGATCAGCTAATCATTGACAGCCTTCATGATTCACAACTGGAGATGGAGGGGGAAGAGGCTCTTGTGCTGCGCTGCAGCAGAGACGTAGACAAACGTTTGTGTTAAACGTTTTTTTAAAATGCAGGAAAAGTGTGGGTGTTGAACCTTCTCACCAGGAAAACTATGATAAAACATTTTCATTTCCCATTGGTTATGATGCCCTCAAATTCATCAGCCAGCTTACCTTTTGACACAACCATGTCTCGCCATCATAAATGCTACACATGAGTTAAATGGGTTAAAAATTTTATAGCAATTAATTACAGAAAGTAGTTACAGCCGTCAAGGCGTTATTTCTGACAGCCCTAATATATATATATATATATATATATATATATATATATATATATATATAACAGTAACAGTAACAGCTTCACATTTGTTGGGCTCATTACCTGAAAATGTGGTAATGCATACAATACTTTTTTTTTTTTAGGAATCAAACTAATAACGAGGGTCTGAATGGAATAAAGGCCTGTTCAACATTAAAAATGTAAAAATGTAATACTGCCCAGTCTGAGCGCATCTTATGTTGCAATACAGAAGCTGACCACTAGGGGTCAGTGTCGCATAGAAAGGGTAAGTAACTACCGGCGTGGAGGAGAGTTGTTCCGGGGAGAAGATGACGAAGAAAGATGGCTACAGCTAATGATAACTAGCTTTGATAATCGAAAAATGTTACGCTCTTGATCGTTTTACTGTTCATAATTTGATGCTTAAAACTTAAAAGAAATCCCTCTATAGACCCTGTAAACTGTCAGTCTAGACGTAAGCACCGGTGTGTGTTGTTAGATCAATTAAGTGAGTAATTTTGCAGAAGGTTGTGTATGTGTGTGTGTGTGTTTGTGTAGCGGGAGGGGTTCGTGTCTCCTGTCAGCTGTCAGTCAGATAAACGCCAGGTGAGTCTCTACCTTTATCCTGTCCGTATCCCAAGTAATAAGTTAATATCGACTAATGACACAATTCTTTATGCCTAATATGTTAATTTTATGGTGGAGAAAAGTTTACAAACTTATTAACTGCTGAGAATCGTGATGAAGTCCTAGCTTCCTAGTTGCTTGAAGTTTAATCCTCACCTTTATGTTAGTTCGTCTCTTCTTAGTCGATTAAATAGTTTATCATGTTGTTGAAATGTTTTGAAGTTATCTTTGAACCTCTATTTAAGGTGTGACTGGTTGCTCCAATTATTTCTAATCCGTTTAGTGATTACTAATATTTAAAACAGCTAATGCTTTTCACAGACATTAAAATACCCTGAGATTCTTTCATATCCCCAATGTTAACGAATGCTATAAAGTATAACTAATTTATAACGCTTTGATAACTGGCTATGAATTGGAATAACTGTACAGTTCATTATAAAGGAAAAATATTATATTTTTGGTTCTTTCTGTTTTTTGTTATTTTACCAAACCAATGAGATCATAGCTCCAAAGTCTCATGGCTCCTGCCTGCTTTCAGATAAAACTTGGAAAAATCTGTTTTAAATGCTACAATAGATTAAGAAGGTTTAGAATATTATCAGATAAGGAATATGTAAAACAAACACTTCAGACCAGACGTATAAAACATGAAAAATTCTGAATTGTGACTCCTTTCTGTGTCTCTTAGTCTAAAGAGGGTTGTGGGAAACGACGGTCATGGCAGCTCCTGTCAACGTCCAGGCTCCCAGTAAGACCTGGGAGCTGAGTCTGTACGAGCTACACAGGAGCCCTCAGGTAAACCTGCATGTGGACTAGGTTGAGTTTAGGCCCCTAGAGTGATTTACACTGAGGACATTCACTTATAGATGAAGCTTCAAAAGACTGTTAACTGATTCATGTCTAAGTAGGTGGTTGAAATGAGAGAGATAAGAATGTTCTAAAACTACAACCTTGATTAAAAAGAGCCTCTTAAAACCTAAATGTTTGTTACTGTGTACAAAAGTCTATATTTATTAGCCTCTGAAACAACAAGAAACACGGAAGAAGCCATTTGATTGGCTGGAGGTTTATCCATTCAAATTGGTGTAATAAGGGAATCACGGGTATGAATGGGAAACGTGCACATCTTGGTTCCAGTCTTAATAGTTTAAACTTTGTGTTAAAGGTATCATATGGGGTTAGACATAGAGTCTCATAATCATCTTTCTTGTTATAGTCATGATTTAATGAAAAGTACTGAATATTAATGTATATGACAAGTGAAAAACGCTTCATACTTGACATCAGCATTCAGGATCCAAGTTTACTTGACACATAAAGACTTTCCTTGACATGCAATCGCTTTACATTATAGAGGCCTTTAGTTTCTTTGTTGGAACTGATAACAAAATGAAAAATTTCAGTCAAATTATTATTTGTTGTCCAGTGCTCAGTCGGTGCTGGAGAGCCTGTGACAAACTCAACATTCAAAGAGTTTGTTTTATATGACAATGGACTAATAATGAATCAAACTCTATGAATAAACAGCCTGAAAAATGTTGCTAAATTAACTATATTAAGAGTCTCTGTAGTATCACATCATCAGACCAGTGTTAGATTTGGAAAACTAACTGCCTATTTTAATTCTCCTGTATTTGAAACTGAATGACTTACTGAATCGGCTCTAGAAAACGTAAACCAAGGCTGTTAACGAAGTTTTATATGTTGATAATGTGTGTGTAGGAGGCCATCGTCGATGGGACAGAGGTGGCAGTATCTCCCCGCTCGCTGCACAGCGAACTGATGTGCCCCATCTGTCTGGACATGCTGAAGAACACGATGACCACCAAAGAGTGTCTGCACCGCTTCTGCTCAGAATGCATCGTCACCGCTTTGCGATCCGGGTGAGCACAATGCCGCAATCACAAACCATTATTAGCTGTGTAATTTAGAAATATATTTAGAAGTGTTATTGAGGATTTATAAATTTTATTGTGATTTAAAAAATGTTGCAGTATATTGATAATGTGAGAAACACAAGAGAAGCTTTCTGGAGGTTAGGTCCTTTTGATGTTGTGAACAGATGGATTTCAGGACTGTTCTGAATATGTATGACATCCAGTGAAAATCTTTGGTGCTTGACGGTGAAAAAGATGAGAGCTTAGAATGATTTCTCCCTCCTCAGGAACAAAGAATGTCCAACCTGCAGGAAGAAACTGGTCTCCCGACGCTCACTGCGCAGAGATTCCAACTTCGACGCATTGATCTCAAAAATCTACCCGAGTCGCGACGAGTACGAAGCCCACCAGCGCAGCGTCCTCGAGCGGCTCAACAGGCTGCACAATAAGGAAGCCCTAAGTTCCAGCATCGAGGAGGGGCTCCGGCAGCAGGCCCGCTACAGGTCCGAGAGGTGGGGGAGGAAAACTGGGTTCTCACACAGGCTTGGCACACATACCACAGCATTTTAAGCAGTTTTCATTGGACATTTTTTTTAAAATCATTGTTCTTTATGAAAAAATCTTTTAAAACAAAGTCATCTTCATCTCTGTGTGGATGTAGCGTAATTGTTTGTAAAGAAGCAAAAAATAGAGGAATCCCTGGTTGATTTATATGATCTTACTTAGTTTGGTTAATAATGTGAATAATTCCTTATTCTTATTCCTATAAATACAGCCTGCTGAATGTCAGTTCTTATATCCTGTATTTGTAACAAAATTCTTGTTGCAGATTTAAATATTTTACTCCCTTCCCTTCTGCTCTCCTTCAAATGTTCATGCTGTTGTGCAGCAACACTGGAAGTACTGAAAATGATGTAACCAAACATGCACTTCAGTAGTAACACAAGCCTCAAATACATACAGTGATTGATAAGTGAGCACAGTGATCTGTTAAAATAAAAAAATAATCTCTGAAGTAGGGTTGTTCATCTGTGTTTACTGTGTCTTTGCAGGAACCACCGGGTGAAGAAGCCCACTCAGGAGAGCGACAATACTACCTTTAGCGGCGGGGAGGATAACGGTGACTCCCGTTCCCACCTGTCCCATGACTCGGCCCCCTCAAACACCCTTCACCCCCGCGGTCAAACTCCCCCTGAAGCAGGGCCAAGTCGTAAGCGCCAGCGCGCTTCTGATGACGGTTCGGGGCCCGAGGCCAACAGCGAGAGCCCGACTCCTCCCCTGAGACGCCATAAAGAGGGGCCGGTGTCAGAGATCGAGCTGGTGTTTAGACCACACCCACAGCTGGTCCAGGCCCAGGACTACAACCAGACTAGGTAAGGCGGGTAACTCTTCCATTAAATAAAGAAAAACATGTATATGTGAGTTGTTATTTTCCTTGATTTTCAAGTTTGTGGATAGTTCTGCTTTGAGTGATAGCTGATTGCCTTTCTATGTTACCCACTGTAGATGATGTCTTTAGTAAGATACATTCCTTAAATGCCACTTTGTGCTCCAAAACTAATAATGGGTTTCAAATTCAAAACTCAAGGGTTCACAACAGTGGGTGACAGCTCACTGGTTGTATCACTTTATATAGTCAACTTATAAGGTGGTAAATGTGTTTACAGTTTGCCTCTGCTACTTCTTAGAGGTCAAAAAATCAGCTGTTTGTGGTTGAAACCAAATCTATTTCAAACTAAAAGTTTTTTCCATTTGGAATTTTTTGCATCTGCCCTCTTCATGTATATATATATATATATATATATATATATATATATATATATATATATATATATATATATATATATATATATATATATATATATATATATATATATATATATAAATCTATCATTTCTTCCTTTTTCTAGATTTGTGAAGACAACAGCCAACGCCACAGTGGACCATCTGTCAAAATACCTTGCACTGCGCATCGCTCTCGAGGATAGGCGGACTGACGGAGAGGTGGAGGAAAGAGAAAGGGAGGAGGCAAAAGTGGAGGAGAGAGGAGCAGAAGGAGGAGGTGAAACTGGAGGAACGTCTAGAAACGGAGAGGGGACGAGCCTTAGCAACATCAGCGAGAAACAATACACCATCTACATCACGACAAGGGGAGGACAGTTCTCGGTGGGTTATGAAAGCACATTATGCTTTGGTCTATTTTTGTCATTGTTTTAAAAGTCTAAACCAGGGGTGGCCAACGTCGGTCCTCAAGAACCACAATCCTGCAGGTTTTCCATGCATCCCTGCAACAACACACCTGACTCAAATTAAATGGATCCAACAGCCTATAAGGATTTGCACAATGACTCATTAGTTGGAGTCAGGTGTGTCGGTGCAGGGATGCATGGAAAACCTGCAGGATTGTGGCTTTTGAGGACCGACGTTGGCCACCCCTGGTCTAAACCATCCAAACTCACAATAGAAATTAACCAAATTTTGGTTCACTGAGACAATGGAAGATCTACAGGACCAGTGGCCTGAGTAACATGCATGCATTTGAAACTGGTAATGATTAATTTACCAATCTAACGACTTATATTTCAGGAAAAACTATCTTCAAACCATAAATCCATTGCCTTTATCTAACTGTTTTTCTGAAATGATGAAAGTAGTTAATTTACCTGATCAAACAGTCAGCCAGTTACAATATACCCTCACCTTGAAGCATACCAAGCTTTATTATACAGTACTAGTCAAAAGTTGGACACATTAAATCTAATGGGAAAGTGTGTCCCATTAGCCTCTTTCCACCAGCAAACACTTTCCTCCTCCAGCGCTTGTCATCACTTCTCTCCGGGTCACTGCCCAGCTGACGTTAAAGGAGCGGACCCAGTCAGTGTGCACAGCCACACACACACAAACGTCCAGGAGACGCTTGTAGTAACAGCGAGTCCAGAATAAAAAAAAGAAGGGTTTTACCTCACAGAGATAAAAGACAAGAACATTATGAAAAATGTTCATCATGACCAGAAACAAAGTTGTTTGTTTGTTTTTTGGCTGTAAGCGGCTTTAAGCAGGTAGAATAAAAAAGATAAATAAGATTTTTTTTTAAAGTAACTACTAACTATAATCAGTTACTTTTTTTAAAATAACATGCACAACACCGGTCGTTATTGTGAAGCACATTGTGGCATTTGCTGTTGAAAAGTGCTACAAAAATAACATTTACTTGCTTATCTCATTGCTTCCCTCAGACACTCAATGGCTCTTTGACTCTGGAGTTGGTCAATGAGAAATACTGGAAGGTCAGGAAGCCTTTGGAGCTTTACTATGCTCCCACCAAGGACCAGCAGCAGCCACAAGCACCACAGCAGCAGCAGCAGGTCCAGCAGAAGTCCCCTCCCCCACAGAAGGAAGGATGAGGCAGAGCAGTGGGCTCCTTTTTTTTTTCTTTCTTCCCTCCAACCCATCACACATATTAACCACATCCTCTCTCAGCTGCTGCATTAATATCACGAGCATCTCTTTCTTAATAAACTAGCATTAAGTCTGAATTATTTAATTTAAAAACTATATTTTTTTTTATTATTATCCCAACCCTCTTCTGATGGTTTGCTTGTAAGGTATTAAGGTCAGTATTGGGCTTACCGGATTACCATCTATAGCTGCTGGACAAAAAGATAAAGTGGATTTTTGCTCATTTTTCCTTTTTTTTTTTAAATTTTCAGCTGAATTGCTCTCACGCTTTAAAAAACTGGTGTAAATTATTTGAGCACTAATTCCAAATTAGTTTTGTTTTCATTTCAATTAAAAACTTTTGTCAGTGCTTTTGTTCTTTTTCACACTTTTTCACATCTTAACATAATAAATTGACCAAATTGTTTAAAAGATAATATTTGTGGAACCCATCTCCATCAGTGAAATGAACAGTGGTAACAATTTGATGAGCAAACACTCGACATTTTTCCTGAATAAGGCTGTTTTTTAGCTGTCCTTGACCTTAGAGCACAATAAACCTGTGCTTTTCTTTCTTAATTAGATTGTCAAATGTATTTGAGTTCTGCTATTTCCTGGTTCTTAGCTTATTTATTTTTGTTTGAATTATATTAGTATTAAATTTTTCTGTTTAATTTTCTATTTTATAATGTATGAATTTTAGTAAATAGTCCTTCCTGCTATGATTTGTTGGCAAATGAACATGAATGAATAATGCAACTGGATCATCTGGCCAGATAGACATTTAAAAGTTATGCATAAATGTCTTCTTTGCTTTAACGTTTTAAAATTGAGTTTATAAACCTCATAAATGCTAATGTTAATACTGGTCCATTAGTTTTATACTTTTAAATGCAAATGTCAGTTAAAATTCAGTTATGCTATACTTGTTTAATAAATGAGCTGATTATTTAACAGCATGCATTAGAGAAGGCATGGCTGTACATTTTATTTGAAGCAAAATATTTTTAGAGATTATAGTGTATCATTTTACTTTCCTGTTACGCTTGACATACAGATGATGTCCATGTACCTTGCTGATTTCTCTTGTACATATCCTTAATCTGATTAGACATGGTCAGGAAATTGAACTTGCTTGTAACATGATTACCTTCTGACTTTAAATATGTAATTATACATTAAATTCAATTTTCTCCTTAAATCAAGTTTGGAACAAACATGTTCCTTTTTTGCAGTTTTTTTTCTCTGTAAAAGCCATAAAACCCTAAACAAGGTTTAATCTACGTATTCAACTCTTTTCTGCTTTTCTTTTGCACTTGACATTTCCTGCAGCCATAAAACATCCAACATTCAGTTTAAAGGATATTTGTACGTTAATACAACTGCATTTGTCTTCAGTTATACAAATTTTTACCTTTTATGTGAGCAGTGCAAAGCAATAAATTAAGCCAAAATGTTTTAAAAGATGTCTATAAATTCAGATTTCTGAATTATTTTTTGTGCCTCTCCATAATTCCTTTCATTTACGACACTTTAAGAACTCTTTAAATTCTGCAGGTAAATTTAAAATAAGTAAATTATCCCAATGTAACAGCTTCAAGGAAAAAACGAAGCAGGTCTTTAACCCTAGCAAAGAATGATTCCAGGAGAAGCACATTTTTGTGAACTGTGGTATTTATTGAACAAAGGGAAGCAGGGGAGTTTACTTCTTCTTGGACACACCAACAGTGCGACCACGGCGGCCAGTAGTCTTGGTGTGCTGACCACGCACACGCAGACTGCAGGAGAAAAAGGGCAAATGTTAAGACATGCTTAAAACAAACTGTTCTGACCATTTAAACCAAATTATACAGCAAATTATACTTAATCTAAATTAATTCTGATTAGTGCATGGTAAGACAAGACAATGAGAATTTAAATCCTAATGTGTAAACATGTCCATGAGATGGTGTTTTAAGTGTTTCTGTAAATGGTTCCATCCACATTAATGTTGCTGTCCATGCAGACGGGACAGCCATGATAAAACACCACTTGGTTTCCATGGCAGCTTCCTGCAGTTTATTACCGTAAATACCAATTTGAACCAGACCATGTTTGTCTGGATGGTGCCAGATGCTGAATGACAATTTGGACATGATTAACTCATTGGCTTAATTTTATGATCGCGGACTACCCATTAATACCTGTACAGAGTTTAGTATATTAATTACAATTACCTACATTAATACAGCAGAAAGTCTATTGGATTCAAAACCGTTTTCTCAAATAGGCTGATTTTCTGTATAAGCTAAATCAATGATCGGCTTGTCTTTGTGTTTTGTTTTTTAAACATATTCCAGACTGTGCAGCTTTTCTGTCACCATGTTTCCATAAAGCCCAGTTTTTCATGGGACCCAACAAAACACCAAACATTCACGCACCCACAGCTGTTTCAGAAAAGCTTAGGTTTTAGGACAGAAATGTTCTCTGAAGAAGAGCTAAGGTTTACAAACCAGGAAGTTCAGTGTGGACAGTGCATGGACTATCTGAGGATGTTTGGAAACCTCTCAGATAAACGATTCAAGTCTTTTCAGGACAGGCTCTTTCTACACCACATATCCTCCTCAGACAGACTGTGATCAGATCTTACCCCCAGAAGTGCCTGAGACCACGGTGAGCCCTGATCTTCTTCAGCCTCTCCAAATCTTCTCTCAGCTTGTTGTCCAGACCGTTGGCGAGGACCTGAATCAAGACGAAACAATGGTTAACAGATGCTTATGTCACATAAAAAAGCAACAGCAATCCTGAGAGGCCTGCCTCAAACAAGCTCAGCCCTTCAAATACTGTGTTATGAAAATGGTTTAACATTTGATTTTATGTCTGTTAAACAAAGCTCATCACTAGCGACCGCCTACCTGGCTGTACTTGCCATCCTTGACGTCCTTCTGCCTGTTCAGGAACCAGTCTGGGATTTTGTACTGGCGAGGATTCTGCATGATGGTCACAACCCGCTCAACCTGTAAAACAAACACAGGAGTTAAATCACATTAAATTAACGTTGCAAAATAAAGAAGTGGCAACACAAGATCAACTGACAAGAAATATGATGTGCTGGAGGAAATGAGAAGCACTTGGTGATTCTATGCCTCTTGAACTCCACCATATGAACTGGCTGCTGAGTCTACCGCCTTAAAATATACAGTACCAGTAAAAAGTTTGGACATAACAATGGTTAAGTGTGTCCAAACCTTTGACTGGCAGGGTAAATCACATGTGACAGGTAATGAAGACAAGGGATCAGAGGAGAAATCAAGTTGTATAACTTAGGAATTGTTGTAAGGTAAATGTAAGTGAGCATTTGAATGCATCAAGATCCAAGTACAGGGAATCATTGTTCATTTTTAATGAAATGACAGCCATCATGTGTGAATCAAGATTCACAGCCCTTACCTCACATCACAACTGGGGGTTTTACAAAAAGTAGAACCAGCAGTTGGTTCCTATCAACAGTTTGCTTGTTTAATGCAGCACATGGGGCCAAATTCACAGGCAGTGATAGTATTGTGCTTATTAAAGGCTTTCTGACCCAGCATTTCCAGGCAGGTTTTAAACTGTACTTGTTATGCAGTGTAGTAATGCTGCATTTTTTAATGTAGTTAACATCATCGACACACGCTGACTGGCTTTTTCAAAATATCTAACACAGGGAAGACTAACACACATTGACATCAATACTAGTTTTCATTTTCACTTCCATACTTGAGTTATATCTATTTCTTCTCAGGTCAGTCAACTAAAAGAGACAGACTTTTTAATTCAAGTAGAAAATAGATCTTTTATGCCTCTAGCCCCAAAGTCCATGTATTACATCACTACGCTACAGAATAACAGCAACAGGAGTAATAACCTGCATCTTGACAATGATCGTAAAACCAGCCACTTCTTGCCGGTGACAAACATTTACCACCATCATGAAAAAGTACTCATCAGAAAGCAGTCTGTGCCAGTGTAGTTCACTTTTAACTTTAAATCAAAGTTATGACAACAGGCACCATTATTCTTATTCAACTGAATGACATATTTTAATAACTTACAGCCATCAATCTGCAAAGCACATTTAACTTAGATTTTTTCTCTCCATACCTCCTCCTCAGTCAGCTCTCCAGCCCTCTTGTTGAGGTCAATGTCAGCCTTCCTCAAAACGACATGAGCATAACGTCTGCCAACACCCTGAAACCAGACATAGCGCAAGGTTAATTTTAAAAATTGAACACAGAATCACCATTCACAGTACTTTGATGCTAAACTATTAAACTGTTTGTGAATGCAAGCTTACCTTAATAGCAGTGATGGCAAAGGCAATCTTCCTCCTACCATCTATATTCGTGTTAAGAACACGAAGAATGTGCTGGAACTTCTCAGGGATGACCAGAGACTGAAGATGCACAAAAGCATATCATAACTGCATCAGTCTGAAGAAGCATTTCATATGTATAAAGACAAATACAGAACAGAAGCACATGTAGGACACTTTTATAGTCAAATCAACAAGCTAAGATGGTGGTTGGTATAAATGGTGTATACAGTTAAAACTTAAGTTCTTGAACATGATTTGATGCAAATGCTCACATAATACACAAACACCATTTGCTGCTCAAGTAACACGCAATAATGCGCGTATCTGCTTCAGAGTCCATGTACAGACTCTCCAAAATCACATTTTGGCTCAAGTTGACTCTAGCACAGCTCGATGTGCCGTGGAGCTTTGAAAAGACCGCCACATTGGCACAGTAGTGAAGCTAACCAAACTGCAGAAAAGAACAGCTCATGGGCGTTATGGCTATCCTGTAAACTGTACATTTATACCCGAAAATCCACAATTACCCTCCCAGCTTGGTGATACTACTTAACTGCAACACAGAGGCTAAAATGAGTTAGCATCTACACTAAGCCGCCTGAACTTCTGAAGGCTTCTCTGAAAGGTGAACCATGCCGATGTAAAAGTCGCTGACCAGCTAAACCCCTACTTTGAAATCTGGAGTAACTCAAGGCGCGATTTCTTTATGACAAGCAGCAGAGAAGTTGATCGAAGCACTCACGCTTCAGTCACCGAGGTTAGGTAGGAGCTAATAGCAAGTTACGCTATTTAAATTGTATCCATAATATCTGAACAATTCAGCATTACTCTGCTCAGATACGCTTATTATGTTTTTATTTACATATTAGCAGCAAATTCCAAAGCGATTTAAGCTGGATGATTACAGATTTTAAAACAATCATAGGTTGGTGGAAAACGGACTCACCATCTTGGAAGCAGGTCCCGTGCAAAGAGGAAGATGTAACGTTCTCGCGAGAGTTTGGATGCATTATGGAACGGAAATCAGTCCTTCACTTAAAATCTGTCCGACAAAAACTACCAAAACGGTTTAAAAACGAAGTAAATACATAGTTAAATAAATACTAACAAAATATATATTTAATAAAGGCATATTTTAATATTAAGTATACATATTTATCCTATACAGCTAACAGTCATATCGACATCCTGTTTTGTGTACATGAAAAATTAAAGGGAATTTTCGTGTTCGAGGAGGACGGGGTGGAACTTATGATTTGTTGACTTTTTTCTACGTTAGCGTAAAGTAGTCGCAATGGCGGAGGGTGTAGCAGTCACTGTTGGAGCTGGTTCCGATGTAAACATGGCTGCTAACCCAACAGAAACTGCTATGGCGTATCTACAAGACGAGGTACCAATTAATTCTTTCGGTCTGAGAGCTTTTGTGGGGAAAAAGCTCAGCATTGAGCTCTTTTGGTGTATTGTTATTGCTGCATCCTCTTAGCATTAATATACTTGGCTAGCATTACTGGTGATTTGTCAGGTGGGATATGTTTTTACAAACACATATAGTTTGGTGTTTAAAAACAAGTTCTAATGGTAAATGGAAACATGTATAATTATTACGCGTTAATTTGCAAATTTTAATGGTTTGGTATAAATAAAACTGCTGGAAATGTCTTTTAATTTAGCACCACAATCTATGGTATTATCAGAACCTCTTAATTTTGTTGTAGTTTATTGAAACGTTCACTAGATGATGTAAATGTAACTGTAAACAAAATTAAACGGAAGCTTTCTGAAATAACTATTTGTTTGTGGTCCTTTGTGTGTGGCCTATTCCCCTTTCGTTTGTTTATTTTTTCTGTCTCCAGAGGACCGATGGAGACATCACTAACCTAAACCTGGGTGAACTTGACCTCACCACCGATGAGTTTATCTTAGATGAAGTGGATAGTAAGTTAAAACTAAGTAAAACAATCTATTTTCAAGAGTTCCTAAATTCTTATATTCCTTTTTCTCCTTTTCTTGCAGTTCATATTCAGGCCAATCTGGAAGATGATCTTGTAAAGGAGGCACTTAAAACGGTAAAAACAGCACAAACATACAGTAAATGTTTTTTTTTTTATTTTATTTCATTTTAAAGGTGAAAGTGGTGTTTTCTAAATTGTAGAATTTGGACTCATCACACTAAAGTTAAAAAATTCAACGAATCTTTGTTTCTTTATGCAAGCAGTTCTGCTCTTTCTCTCGGTCTTCCTCAGCTGTTGGTTTCTTTTTAAGGTTTGATTTCCTCAGTCTCATCACAACAAGATGTTAAGATGTCTCCACTGCATCAACAATGCAATGTATAAATGTGGTTTTTATCTGAAATGTCATTAACCGTTAATTCCTGAGGCTGGTAATTTAAACAAATTACTATTTTACCACAGTGGGAACTTTCATTTTTCCTTTTCTGGGAAGGTTGTCATTTGTCGAGCAGTTCTCATCTCACTGGTTTCGGCTGTTGAAATGTCTTGAAACTTTCATGTCTTTAAGAAATGTAAGATTGACTTGTCTTTTACTTTGAGGGTTTTTGTCATAATAGATTGAAGCCAGTGTTTGCAGTGTACCCAGAATACCCTGGCTCAGCGATACTGTGGTTTAATTAAGAAGGGAAAGAAATTACACAACTTTTATCTTGGCATAGCTTGTCTGTTTACATAAACACTTCTCTGTGACTTCATAATGAAATTTGTTAACATAGTAACAACAGTGCAGATGTTATATAAAGAGGGTGTGTCCAAACCTTTCACACAACTGTAAAATCCCTAAAGCTGTTTCTTATATTGTCTTCTTTAATATTTGTGAATCACTGCTGAAGAAAAAACACAAAACATGTTGTACACTGTATTCTACTGAGTATTTATATCTCAGCTATAATGATGGAAATCTCCTCTTGTATGTTGTCAGGGTGTTGACCTCCGTCAGTACTCCAAACAGGTGGAGACAGAGCTGCAGAAGATTGAACAGGCCTCCATCAAAGACTGTATCCTTTATAGCCCACTGATGTTACCTGATGTTTCATATTATGACCCATTAAGAATTTTTAGTTTCCTGTAATACATAAAAACTGGACATTGATGCTACTTGATTTGCTTGTCATCAACTTTTGTTTCTGTAAGTTAGATGAGTTCACTAAAGCATTTAGCCTCAAACAAGATTTATATTTCATCATTTTAAAGCAGTTATAAAGTAGACTCAGATCAGTGGATGGACTTTTAAACAGATCATTTGAAAAGGTTTTTTATCATATTAATGAACTGAATCAAGTCAGTCCTAAAGAGTAAGTTGGTGATAGTGCTGTTGGCAGTTTATTTGCTAGATCTCTTCCTGGAGAAAACTGACACACTTAGGTGTTTTTACCAGGTGAGATGTGCTGGTAATACATCATTGAAATGTAGCATCAAACCTTTATTTTAACAGTTAATTTCATTATTTTCTTATGTAATACTTTTCCATGTACAGTCCCAGAAAAGCAGTAAAGTATATATGTAGCAGCTCCACATCGGGATCATTAAACTGATTGTGTGACTAACACAAATACATAAAAACCAGTTACCAGTTCACTTTAAAATTGATTGAAATGATAAAGCACTTAAAGGCAATATTGTGTTTCTTATTCTTTGACTGTGTGATGCAGCTTTATTTATTACTTGTAAGCTGTATTGTATGTGGCACACAGTGAACTCAAGTGAGATCTAGAAATGTTGTAGTTTTCCTGACCACTCAATGCCAGACATTAAAGAGAGTCAGAACATCGCTCTTCTGCACAACCAGATCACCGCCTGCGATTCAATACTGGAGGTAAGACAGCACAACTTTACACTCATCCTTCTTTCCACCGCAGGTCAAGGTCAGTATTTGTTTTAACTGGTGATAGATTATTGTTACCGATATTCTTTCATGTAAGACTTGTTGGAATTAAAACCTTGTTTTATTCCAATTAACATCACAGATACAGAATGACTTGTATTTCTGCTGAAAGAAGTTCCCAGTGGAGCTTTCCAAGCTCTGCTCTGACAAGAGAAACAGAACAGTGAAAAAAACTTTTCAGTTATTAACTTGTTGACATGGTATTAGATCTGTGGGTGATTTGTACGCTATGTTAATTCTTTCCCCAATTCACTAAAAAGCTTTACTCAAACCTTCTCTTCTTTATTTTAAACACCAAAAATGATAAGTTAGAGCAAGGAAGAGATTTTCAGTGTTTTATTTATTTATTTTTATTGTTTTTCCAGCGTATGGAGGGCATGTTGAGCGGCTTCCAGAGTGACCTGTCCTCCATCAGCAGTGAGATCCAGACCCTGCAGCAACAGTCGGTCAGCATGAACATCCGGCTGAAGAACAGGCAGGCTGTTCGCAGCCACCTCAGCCAGCTGGTGGACGAGCTGGTCGTGCCTGGAGCCATGATCTCGTAAGTGTAACAGCTGCAAACATAGTAACTAAAACTGCACTGAATACATGAGAAAACTCGTTGAGTGATATTTGTGGCAACCCTGCTTTATTTTTTATTGGCCACTTACTGAAATACTTGGGAATTTTCCATTTCAACCACAGAGAAGAGTTTTATTGTTTTATTGGAGGACGTTAAAACTTGGTTACTTTTTTCCAGAATAACAGAAGTTCTACTGTAGTAAGTTGTCAATACTTAAGGTTTTTTAGATGAAAACCAATTTTCAAGCACCTGGGATGTAGTCTGGTTGTTGATGAGTGGGGAGAACTCCATATGGTTCTATGGACTGTATGTCCAATGAAATGACCAAATATGGTTCTTTGCCCAATAAAGGGTTTAAAAATATCACTGCTGTTTTGGGGGCAGAAACTTTTTAACCAAAATTCTGACTACGTTTTGAAGTTAAAACTTTTATCTAACGTTGTTGAGAATGATTCTGATATGTGGTGAATGTTTGCTGCTTGCAGCAAGACAAAATGTTAAATGATTCCATAAACAAACCTACTGTTAGTGCTTTATAATATTTGTCCTTAGTGATTTAAGAAAGTGGAAAAAAGAAAATGTAGAAACATCAAAATTTACCTAATCATAGCTTTTATTTATTTATTTCCTTTTTTTTTTTACTCTATAGAAACAGATTCTGTTGAGACAAGAGCACATAATAAATTAGAAGCTGAGCTTCATGTGTTGTGCTCTTTGCTGTCTTGTCTTCTCTCAGAACCATCCTGGAAAGTCCGGTGACAGAGCAGGAGTTTCTGGAGCAGCTCCACGAGCTCAACAACAAGATCAACTTTGCCAAAGAGCTGAGCTTCAGGGAGACTTTGGCCTGCTCCGATATTCAGGATATTGTTGACCGCTTAAAACTGAAGGTAACTCTGAGAGACAACCAGGAGCTTTTGCTACTAAGTATTTTAATTAAGAATATATAGTGTGAAAATATAAGTTTTAATCAGTCAAAAACTATTTATATATATTTAAAATATTTAATCATAAAGATGTATGCACACTGAGAGATATATTTAAGTGAACGTGGAGCCAGTATTAAGAGTGACAAATATTTATATAGAAGAATTAACAGGATATTACTGATTTTATTTTATTTTATTTTAGCACTAAAATAGAAAGAGAAAGGAAAATTGACTGATCTGTTTAACAAGTTGAACCATCCAGCAACAAATAAGAATTAAAACAACAACCAAAGAATCAGCTTCTGTCTTCAGATTATTAGGTTGTGCACATTTAGGTCTATGCATAGTCAAGCTGAAAATAACATGTTAATAATTTTTACTTCAGGCAGTTTCAAAGATCAGAGAGTTCATTCTTCAGAAGATCTACTCCTTCAGGAAACCAATGACAAACTACCAGATCCCACAGAACACTTTGCTGAAATACAGGTGTGTGCTGGTGTAAACCTCCCAATGATGTTGTACATAATAAATTATCTGAGTAGTTGTGTTTTCCAGCTTTGTGAGAATTAAACCCATAACGCAGTTTCATCATTTATAATACCTCTATTTTATGCTTTCATCATCACAGTGTACTACTAATTTATTATAAGATGTAACAGAAGTTAACAGTGATTTCTCGTATTTGAGATCATTTATAGATAAAAACTAATATTGTTGCTTGTTTTTCTGTAGATTTTTTTATCAGTTCCTTTTGGCCAATGAGAGAACAGTTGCTAAGGAAGTTAGAGACGACTACGTGGATACTATGAGCAAAATTTACTACAGTTACTTCAAGTCATACAGCGGCAGGCTGCTGAAAGTGCAGGTCAGTCGGTCTGCTGTTTTTTTTATGAGCTCATTTCTGTTTCATCATATGTGACATTTTTAACTCTGCATGTGTCCATGTGTGAGAGCATCACTTTAAATCATATTTCTCTGTCCTGCTGCAGTACGAGGAGGTGGCAGATAAAGACGACCTGATGGGAGTAGAAGACACAGCCAAGAAAGATATCCTCTAATGTCTCTTTTGGCCTTTTTTTTAAAAAAATGATCCAAAAGGTTTTGTTACACACTTTTTTTCATGTTATATTTATTGAGTAAACATGATTTCAGATGGGAGAACAAAGCTGAAAAAATGCAGCCCATGCTTTTAATAAATTACATTCATACTGGATTTTATTATTTTTTTTTTCTTTTTTAGAGTGTATATGAAAATTTCCATTGAGTTGAGGATAGTTGGATTTCTTAATTAGACCTTGCACCTGCAGGTTTCATCTTTTATCATTAGTTGTGTCTTAGTTATTAATCCTTAACCTGTGGTATTTACATGGTATTGGTAATAAATTGAGGACTGAGGGCTGTTGCACACAGGTTTCAAGCAGTGCTGCTTTAACTAACAACAAAAAGACCCAAAATCCATTTTAATTCATACTGAATCACAAGCTGTGCACAAATGTCCAACTCTCACTATTTATACACAAAACATTTTTTTCATTTTAGTGATGAAACATGGAGCTTGTGTGTGTGATGCTCCTTGACTCACTGGTGCAGGTTTCTTCTCCAAACCGTCTTTGAAAAGCAGGAACACCATCTTCACTCTGGGCCAGAGGGGGACCATACTGAGCCCTGCTGAGCTGGAGGGGCCCATCCTGGTTCCACATACGGCTCAGAGAGGAGACAGCAGGGTGAGATCTGACATACGTTCAGAAAAAAAAACTGCAGAGTAACAACAAAGAGAAGAGACATTACAGTCTCACCCTGTGACTGGGGCTAGTGGTCTTCTGAATGATCAGTCTTTGTGTCTTTCAGTATCCCTATGAGACGCTGTTTCGCAGTCAGCACTACGCTCTGCTGGACAATGGCTGCAGAGAATATCTCTTCCTGTCTGACTTCTTCATGGTGGCGGGAAACTCTGCCCTCGACCTCTTCAACAGTATCATGGGAAAAACTCTCAGCATGTTCTTGGTATGAATGCATTCTTCTCTGAATGTTGTAGTCTGTAAAACTTCATGCTTGTTCAAATGACAATTCAGTTGAAGTCAGGTTTATTCATCTAGCACAAGATCATGTTTATCCCTCCTGCTTTTGTCTCCTGCAGAAGAGCATGTCCACTTATGTGTCAGACTGTTACGACAGCATCGCCATCTTCCTGTGTATCCACATCATCCTCAGGTTCAGAGCCATCACAGCAAAGAGGAACATCCCTGCTCTTGACAAGTCAGTCTCTTTATGTATATAGAATTCTTTC
Source organism: Melanotaenia boesemani (assembly GCF_017639745.1). NCBI lineage: Eukaryota > Metazoa > Chordata > Actinopteri > Atheriniformes > Melanotaeniidae > Melanotaenia > Melanotaenia boesemani. Next base: position 24,674,443 of record NC_055698.1, read on the forward strand.
CAAGATCCTTTAAAGTCTCTTCGTTATGATCTTCTTGGCAAGCATCTCTTTATTATAACCAAAGTAAGCTAGGGACAGCGTGAAGCAGCATAAAAGATGACAGCTGAACACTAGATGGTGCTAAAAACCCACTAATTACAAGCTGAAGTGAATTAATGTTAGAAAAGAAAAATATTCACAGTAGATGTGATGCTGTTTTGAATGGAAAAAAATATTTAGAAGTGGCAAATTAGAAATGTATTAGACTGCTGTTTATAGTCTAAGCTGGTATTGTACAATAACTTTTCTAAAATCAGGAGCCTGCTGCAGAGCGAGAGGCTGTGAGAGAGTGGTCGTGAAGCTGAAAGCAGCTCCATTGTGTTGCATATTTCACAGGAGGCTTCAAGTCACCCAACAGAAAAGAAAAGGCCATCTCTTAAAGACTGAAGATATAACTGAAGCCTTGTGTTTTTTCTAGATACTGGGAGGCCGTGTTGGAGCTGCTGTGGCCCAGGTTTGAACTGATTCTGGAGATGAACATCCACAGCATCAGAAACACAGACCCCCAGAAACTGGGAGTGCTGGACACCAGACCACACTACGTATGTTTACTCAGAGTGAAAATCATTCATGTCTTCGATTGCAGTGTCTGTTTTAGGTAATAGCTGTGATCATGTAAAGCAATCAGTGATGTGAGTGCATGTTTGCTGATTTCAGATCACTCGCCGATACGCAGAGTTCTCATCAGCCATCGTCAGCATCAACCAGACGTTTCCCAACGAGAGGACAAACGCTCTGCTAGGACAGCTACAGGTGACAAACCCACTATTTTTTACCTACATCTTCTGGTAGTTTGTTGCCAAATTGATTCAGTTTTGTTGTGCTGAGGTCTTTATATACGTGAAAAATATTCAAATCTGTAATCTATATTCAATAAAGCATTCATGGTTTCCTCATCGTTCAGCCACTCCTGTCAGCGCCATGTTTGAAATTCATAAGAAAAGAACAAATTCATGAAGACAAATGATTTTGTATCAGTTTTGTTTTCAGAGTTGATTAAAGCAAAGTGTGCGTCTGTCACCATTATTATTCCCCTAATTCTTATTAGTCTGCCTCAGTAAATCCGAATGTGAATATTAATGTCCAGGTTGAGGTGGAAAACTTTGTGCTGAAGATGGCTGCAGAGTTTCCCTCCAGAAGAGACCAGCTCATCTTCCTCATTAACAACTATGACATGATGCTCAGCGTACTGATGGTGAGTACTTTACATCAGCGTGACAGTGTATGTACGGTGCAAGTTTGTGGATGCTGTTTTTAACTTAAAAGCTTGAAAAATGCCCTAAATGCAGTACACACTGTAAACTGTAATGTAGTATAATTATTAGAAAATCTGTTTTTGTCTGTCAACGGTTTGTTTTAATTGTGATTAACTAAAATGATTTTGACTAGAATTGTTCTGCTGATCTTGCATTCTGGTTGTTTTTCTCATATTTGTCCAGGAGAGGGCAGCAGATGACAGCAAAGAGGTTGAAGGTTTTCAACAGTTGCTCTTGGCCAGAACACAGGTCAGTTTGATCATAATAACTTATTTAGATGATTTGTGATTGTACAGGAAAAAGCATAATGGGCTCAAATAAGAGTAATAAAGATTTTGTGGTTGTAAATGAATGTTTGTAGTTGTGAATCAAGCTTTATTGCTCTGTGAAAAGAAGAGCTGCCTTAGAAATGTGATTTGATGCATGTGTAAATAAGATTTGTATTTGTTAAAAAATAAAAAAGTGAGGATAAAGACAATAAGTAGAAATGTTTTCATAGCTCTTTTCAGAGATGCAAAGCAGAAAACTTTAAAGTTGCAGCTGTGAATTTTGACTTTGTCTTCACGATCTTAACTCACTATATGGTGACATGTCAATCACAAATGAAAATGTCCAACCACAGGGCTGATGGATTTGTCACCACGCAGCCTTTTAAATGGAAGAGGATTTTAAAAACTACTCATGTTGTAATTCAAGTTGGTTCTAATTTATGATATTGTGGGAAATAAAATAACAATTTAACTCTTAGGGGCCCATTCAAAAGAAAATCACACTTTTTCTCTTTAAGGCCTTTTTTGGTGACTTTTTTCCAAAGATTATTCATCCTCATCATGTCTTCATCATATACAGCAAATGTTAATCCATTTTCATAATTTTTGCCAGTTTCACCAGTTTATCAACATAATGCCAAAAGGAGTTATTTTCAGTGTTGCCAAGTCTGTGCAGATAATGATATGTGAGATATTCCTGTTGTATTATTATATCTCTGCTTTTCTTCGATCTCCACCCTCCAGGAGTTCATTGAGGAGATTCTGTCTCCCCCCTTTGGAGGAATGATTGCCTTTGTGAAGGAAGCTGAGACACTGATGGAGAAAGGGCAGCTGGACCGACTGAAGAATGAGGAAGGTGAGAGAAAGGATTGAAAATTGTTTACTGCCTTTATGGAGAGTTGAAGTGTATGACTCAACATGCTTCAGGTGTTTTTTTTAGACTCTACTTGAGGTGAATGATCGACCCGATATTTTTAACCATTGTTTCTGCAAGTTTTATAGAAATCAGATTTTCTTTATGATATGCAACCTCCAGAAAGTTGGCATAACCTCCATCACAGAGATGTTGTCCTGCAGTTTGAACTAGCAACATCCTCCAGCCAATCAGAGTCGAGTATTCACCCAGACCTTAGTACATATATATATATATATATATATATATATATATATATATATATATATATATATATATATATATATATATTTTTTTTTTTTTATTCATTTATTTATTTTTGCCAGTTAAAACTTTATTTAAAATAAATTGCCATCTATGCTATTGCTTGTCTTTGATAAAACTGGCACACAAAGCAGCAACAGGACCAATGTCTTTGTGATCAAATAAACATGTAGGCTTTATAGTTTATTAGTTTTCTGTTATGTGAGGATTGTGATGAGAATATTGTTGAATTCTCACTGAATACTTTAACATCACAGAACTGCTAGAGATTACACTTTGTCTTTGGTTTCACAGTGTTCCTGTTCTAATGGTTGTTTTCACACTTCAGAGTTAAGTTTTGTTTTACAGAGTAATGAGCCACTCCCTTCAAGGTTTTTAGCCATCCGTTTAGTTTTGTTTCTTTGTTCTCAGTCTGGTGCTACAGAATCGCCATCTCAGCTTCCCACATCCTTTTTAATCTTTTAAGTTGCTGTCATGATTTCCGTCCACATTCGCATTTTGTCTTCAGGGTTGCTTGTTTCGCCTAAAAATGAAACCACACAGGAAAACAGCCCCAACAGTGAAATGAAACAGAGGAAAGCCAAACTGAGTCCTTTTTTACTGGAACAGATTTCAGCCCATTGACAGTGAGCGGTGTAAAACATGTCTATATGTGTCTTTGTGCAGCTCGCATCACTCAGCTCGTTCGGGGGTTTTCCAGCACATGGAAACAATCTGTTGAGTCGATGAGTCAAGATGTGATGAGGTCCTTCACTAATTTTAAAAATGGGACCAGCATCATACAGGTGAGCCAGCAAGCAGGCATGTGACACAATTGCATACAACTGCTTTTTAAGTACTACTTTCCTACCGCTGTGAGCTAAAACTGCACCACCTGTATGAGATGATCAAATAACCTCTTTGGAAATCTCTGCCTTAGGATCTTTCGGTCTTTTCACATATGTTTTCTCAAGCCGGGACCAATTCACCTTCAATGTTTATCATGTCATGTCTGAAAGTACAGAAGTGGCATGTGGGTCATGGATCATCTGTGTCACTGCTGTTGTCACTCAGCTGATTCTGTCACGCCGACTTGATAAACGGACACTTCAACGCGGGACTGAACTTCCTCTATTTGGTTTGAGTTAGATATGAAGCGGAACAATGTGAAAATGCCTTTTGTGAAATGACTCATGAAATTTATGGTGGACAGGAAAAACAACTTAGATGTAAAATCTCTACCAACAAAAAACAGTCACAAAAACACACAGGGAGGTATTCAATGACCAAAAGGGGACACAAGATAATCGCAAATGACCACAGAGATGTAAAATCACCATAAAAAGAGGACGTGTTGGTGTAGATTCTCAGTCATCCAGGTTATGGTAATCCTAGGACCTGGAATAAAAGCACTGACTACCAACACAAGAAGTAGAGGTCTTCATGCACCACATTAGCTGTGTGAACAGCAACACCTATGTCACTTGGGAGGATGTAAAAGACAAGTTGTCCTCTTTTGAACTGCGTAGCTCACACTGAGGAGGATAGAAGCCTCAACACTAAGGTTTATCAGGAACATACACACACAGACCAGTACCTACTTTTTTGGTAAATTGGAAATTCAACAACTATCTCAGATAAAAGCTGGTTCTGTCAGAAAGAGAACTCCCCAAACACAAGCAGAGTGGCATTGTTTATGCAATGCAGTGCCCAGACCTTTAAATTCACAAGTGTAAACACATGACACAACACAGGAAAGCCAACTCTTCAAGTCAGGACTCTGCAGTCTATCTGCATCTCAAGGATAAGAGACACTCTTGACATTCACTTCCGACAGCAAAGAAAGAGTTATCAAACTTAAAAGTGGAAAAACCACCTGTGACCAGTGACCTCGGGTATCACCTTCCTAGTACATGAAATGAAGCCTCTACCCTCCTCTACCTCCTCAGATGACAATGTCATACAATAGTGGTTAGTCAGACACGTCACCGTGACAACCCTCCAAGTGTGAAAGTTTCTCTAACAACTTTTACAGTAATATGAAACTTCCCTTTAACAAGTTACAGCTTAAGAAGCCTGTTAGATGAGAAGTAAAACATCAAGAACCAAGGAAGCAAACTCCACTTGACTTATTTAAGCTTTTAGGATAAAAAAAAAAAAAAAACTTTTTTTAAAAACGGAAAAACATCATGCAAAATATCTGTAGGCAATAGAAACAGGCACAATTGTTTAAAATACAATGAACAGCCCATAACAACAAAATAATTGAAGATGACCACAGAGAACTGTAATATGATGATGGGAGGACACAAATTACTACAAAGCAACACAAAAAAACTCAAAATAGTTTTATAGAGTGGAGGTCACACTCGGGTTTATTAGAAATCCTGTGCATAAGGAGAGCCATCACAGAGTCACAGGGCTTCAGAATAAAACTAAACAGAGGATGTGTCTAACTTTTATCCACAGACTCTGTTCAGACATCTGTGCCTGAGGTCGCTGTTTTTTTGTGTGAAGCAGGTGTTGTCTGAACATTTCAGGACAGGCGCGTGAGAACCGTAACAAATGTGAGCAGAAATATTTTCCCTGATGCAGAAGTCAAAATGTTTCTCCTTTCCATACAAACCATTTGTATGCAGACATCCAGACTTATACTAAACTTCCATCACATATTTTAACACAGTGACACAAATTAGACTGAATAAGGTTTTAAATTGTACCAGATGCATTGTTTTTTTTTGTTTTGTTTTTTTTTAAATCAAATGCCATCAAATTTTGTTATTGCAAAGCAAACCAGTTGATTAGTCTTCACACAAGTTGTCGGATTTACAAGAATAAGATGGATTTTTTTGTGTTATAGATATATATATATATATATATATATATATATATATATATATATATATATATATATATATATTATTTAATTCATAAAACAAAAAGTATTTGCACACTCCTAAAATCTTTTTTTTTTTTTTTTTTGTTTATGTTTGTTTTTGTCTGTATGCTCTGTAATTTGAAAGCACATGAGGATTGTCTGAACCATTCTTAGACTTGATCTTCATGTCTTCTCCATTGAAAAGCATGTCAAAGTTTCTTGTTTCACTTTTAGGAGTAATCTCTGAGGAAGCCTGATCACTCAACTTTTTTTGTTTATGCTCTCAAGACAGTTGATGAACAATTGGCCTGATGAATGAAGGAGCTGGAAAAAATGTCCTATTTACAGATTTTTATCATTTTTTTAGAACATTTCCATTGAGACAGTGTGAGAGATCATATCAGTCAGAGGTTATTTTTTAGTTTTGAGTTTTAATTACATTTGAACTAATTATTACTAATAAAGGATGTTTTAATGTCAAGCAGAATTTCCACTTTCCTTAGAGCTTAAATGCCATGTTTTTTTCTATACATTGTGAGATGGTCACATAGGAACATCAGATGCACAAGTTTCCGACCAGGCATAAACCACTAAATGCGCTTTTTAAAGGTTTGGTCTGAAACTGTGGTTTAATGATTAATGTCGGTAGCTGCTAATGGTTTAGAGAACTGAAGTTGAATCTACCGTGCATGTTCACCCTTCTTCTTCTTTTGACTGTACATGCTGTGATCTGTCCTGGAAAAAAGACGTTTAAAGCAAATCTGAAGCGCCCACCATCCTCATGTAGGATGAAGTTAAGAAGTGATGCTCAAAGTTCCATAACAACTCTTTCTCTTTATCTACCTCCCTGCAGGGCGCCCTGACACAGCTGATCCAGTACTATCACGGCTTCCACAAGGTTCTGAACCAGCCGACTTTTCGCAGCCTGGCGGTCCGATCTGAGCTCATCAACCTCCACCACCTCATGGTTGAGGTCAAGAAGCACAAACCCAACTTCTAAAAGCAGCTTTTTCAGCGACAAGATTCCCCCCAGCTCAATCTTCTTTACTCTCTCAGTCTTTTAAGTTTGCAAAGCAGTAACAGGAGATTTTTCTCACCCGGCTGTAGAACTCATCACACATCAGTGAGGACCTGATTTCATATCTGGATCAGAAGGTTTATTTTACTTTGGACATTACCTGTGTCATTTTGCTCCTCTGATCTTCATTCCATATAAATCACATATATATATGATGTATATAAACAAATTCCAACAAATAAAGAGTATATGTGTGTTCTGGATACTTTGATATCAGTAGAGTGAGCAACAAGACTTCAGGAGATGCTGGCTTGCATGACAATTCAGTTAGTTCTTACATTCATACTTTTAAATTATCCATCAGATTTTTATTTTATTTTTTTTGCCAGCTACTAAAAGCAGCAACAGCAAATCTCCTTCCTAAAAGTTAAAAGTGCAATCATGAAACACTGAAATGTTCTCCTCATTTTTGCTTTATTTAAATAGAAACTGAGCATTTTGTTGGCTAAAATTATGAATGTTTACCTGTATGTCAAAGAAAATGTTAAGTCTTCTTTTTTTTCTTGTCCAGTTAAAGGAAACAACCGTATCTATTCATGTGATTTACAACACTGCACCAGTGAGAGAGAATCTCTTACAGGCATACTTGAAAAGCTGAGCACTCACTCAGTAGGAGAGGTTACATTGACCATAAGGGTCATTTTCTTTGTCATGTCAGCAAATCTTATATTTAATTTAAAACCAGCAGCGTTGAAGAATCTCGAAACTAAAGACTGGCTTCCTGTCTCTGCTTGGGGGTCTTAATGCTGTTTCCTGCTGGAAACATTCATCTTTAAAAAACTGCTGATCACTGTCTTTTTTTCAACCGTCTACATTCAACGCTTTTTTTTTTTGTACAACAGTGACTCATTAAAAATAACAAAAATTCAAGCTATATGTTTAATTTTGTTAATTTGTTTTCTCTTTATTGGGAGTTGCTGACAGATGATCCTGTAGAAGCTGGGCTCCTTCAGAGTGGTAAAAATCTAATGCGGAGTGTTTACGTTGTGTGCTTTTGCTCTTTTGTGCGACTGTGTTGCATTTCTTTGTGAAGTCTTTCCCATGTGCACTTACATTCTGTGGAGTTTAACAATGATCAGTGAAAATACGACACAGATGCTTGCTTGTTTTATTTGAATTACTTTATTTAGTTTCTTTGATAATTTAACAATAAATAAAAGAACAAATCAAAACAATAAACTATGACTACAACATTTATTCAGCTTTTAGTCAGATTTGAATTTGTATAGATGAAACCTGAAAGCCACATTTTACTTTGATAAGCCAAAAAAATATATATTTTTATGTAGATACTTTTTTAAACCCATTGGTCAGAAAGTGTCATAAACAAAAATAAAAGATAATTGCAGGTAAAATTTGTTTTCTTTAATCCAATAACTTTTATTAAACACTGGAAAAGCTAAATCCAGATATATCTGCTTGAAAATGAAATGAGCTCATTTTTTTGTTCTGCAGCTCATATGTTGGACTAAGTAATGATAATTATTATTGGGATGTGATAACATTTTTATATTCTGCTTCAACTATCAGAGTTAGAAGGTATTTTTTCACAGGCTGTGTGGCATTTCAGCCAAATCCTAAATAAACGGTGGCGCTACAACATAGAAATGAACAGGAACTGACTAAATGTTAATTTTGATAGATGAATATTTTAAATACTATTTGATTATTAGTGATTTGTGTTTTAGAGGTTGGAAAATGGAAAAAAACACCACTTTAACAGCTATATTGGATCACTTTAAATTGAATATATAAGCAAAAAAAGCTCCTTATATTTCCAGCTTCAACTCAAGCTGACTCCCAGCTGACAGATAATTAGCTAAAATTTGTGTATTTATAAGCCAAGCCAAAAAAATGCTCCAGTGTGACTGCTCATGAACCTGTTTTACTTGAAAATTAAAAATGAATATTAAGCAATGGAACACATAAATCAGTGTTACCAAGGTTGATGTATTTTTTCTTCCAGTGTAATCGAACATTAAATTTTTGACATCTTGAAACTTAGAACTTTTAAAATAAAGAATCTGGAAACCGAAAGAATTCAATAACCCAGTTTTTAGTAGTACCTTCCTTCTCATGAGGCATAACATAAATGTTTATAAGCTGTAAATCACTTATCAAAGTCAAATCTTTTACTAATGGCTAATAGAATTAACTCTGAAGCAGTTTATGAAGAACACTGTGTTAGATTGATTTTTAAAAATCCTTCATAGTGACATTTTAGTTCGTCTTTGGTTAATAATAGATGCAACTCAAATTGACTGTTTGACCACTCATCTTTGAAAAAAGAGCTGCACTACATTTGCCCCAAAATCCATTAGAGCAGTTTTTCTCAATCCAGGTATTTGAGAACTACTTCCCTGCATTTTCTAGATGTTTCCCTGCTCTTAACTTTTTCAACAGGTTGCCATCAAGCTCTTTGCGAGCCTGTTGATGAGCCACTGAAGCAGGGAGACATCTAAACATGCAGGGAAGTGGTTCCCAAGGACCAGGATTGAGAAACGATTCCTCAGTAACAAGTTCAGCTCTGAACTGCTGCATAACTATTTATTATCTACCCGTCACTGACAATATGTTTTTTTTCTTGACAACGAATCGACTGTGACTTTTTTTTTCTTTTAATTGAAGAGGTTTCCATGTTTATGATTATTTTCAGTATTAATGCAGATATAAATGTCCATATATGCTGCAGTGGTGTCCAAAGTCGGTCCTTGAGGGCCACTGTCCTGCAGGTCTTGGATGTGCCCTTCTGCAGCACACCTGGATCAGATTAAAGGGTCATTAACATGCTCAGGCAGACAGCCATTTAATTTGAATAAGGTGTGTTGGAGAAGGGAAATATCTCAAACTGCAGGACTGCAGCCCTGGAGGACAGACTTTGGACACCACTGATCTACAATACTGTGACTCAATGATTAACAATCCAAAAGCATAAACACAGTAATCATTTGTCAGTTGCACTTGTTTGTATTTGCTTTGTTCTAACAACCAAAATGTCTTTATATACAGTTAAAGAGTGATTCCCAACCCTGGTCCTCAAGCACATCATCCTCAAGGTCTTTGATGTCTCCCTGCTGCAACACACCTGATTCAAATTAAATGGCTCTCTCAAGTCTGCTAATGAGCCATGAATTTGAATCAGGTGTGTTGTAGCAGGGAGACATCTAAGACCTGCAGGCTAGTGGGCCTTGAGGACCAGGGTTCGCAATCAGTGGGTTAAACTACCACTAGTGGTCACCACTGGATTTAATGGGAAAGTGTGTCCAAACTTATAACTGATAATGCATATATATGACATCTTAAATTAATTTAAGTCTTTTGAATTTGCCAGAAAAAGAATTTACAAGAATCCCAAAAAATGACTTTGAAAAAGTATTTAAGAAACATTATTTTTTAAAGCTTATAAAGAACTTAATCCTTTTCTTGTCAATTCTGCAGCTATAAATGTCATGGGGTAGTTTTATACACTAACATCAAACAGCTTGGACACACTTTCCTGTGTGTTCAAACTTTTGACTGGTACTGTATGTGTGTTTTAATCCAAATGTCTAGCAGGTTTTTCCCCTCAAAAAGCTGGCCAAACAGTTGATTGGAAGGGTTTTTATAATGAAATGTAGAGCAGCAAAGACTCGTGTGACCCTATGAAGGAATATTTTTCACATCAGGAAACTCAGTGTTCTTTGTTAATAAGTAAAGTACTAAGCATTAGTAAATAATATATCATAACTAGAATAACTTCTTACAACTGGAAAATCATGCCAAATGAGAAGTCGAACAGGGCCGGTAATTTGTGTAAGTAAGAACTTTCAAAACTTCAAACCGAGCTACGTTTGCAAATGTGTTTCAGATTTAAACAATAATATATATTTCTCTTCTTATTCTGCACATAGTCACACACATTGTAAGCACACATAATCTCACAGATTAAGATCCTATTCACACTTGTCTGCTGGTCACAGCGTGCAAGGTTCATGGCTACAATATGTACAGTTTCTCTGCAAGGAAACTCAGAGAAGATGAAGAATTTGAAAGCTTGAGACAAGAACAGACAAGGCGAGAAGAGCTGAGTAGCTGCTTTTGGCAGCATCATCTGAAATGACATCATTATAGAGACAAAGTTATTAGAGGTCAGGTTTTCTCTTCACCTGAATCTTTAGCTCAGCTTCAGTTAGAAGCCAAAACAAAACCTTTCAAGTGTGTTAACAGTCATTTCACAGTAGTGTGAAAAAAAAGTCTAAAATTTTGACCTGTTGTCCATTTAAAAAAAAAAAAAAAAACTTCCAACTCAAATGCTTAAAAAGTATTAATGTCAGCTTCACTTTGTTGTTTTACTTTCAGAAATCAAACATTCTCACCTGTTGGGATGTTTGACAGCGTCTGATGGGCTTTGAAAGCTGGCAGGTTTTCTGTGGAGAAGAATAATTTTATACAAGGTTATGCATATTATAGCTCATAATAAACAAATTACATTCAGTTACACTTTTCATAGTCAAATAAGATGTGCAAATGTCTTATTTGATTAAATGTACTTCTTAAATGACACTGTATTTAGCTTTGTTTAACTCGTGTTTTCCACCTACTAGTCCCATTTCAATGACTCTGGACAAGAATAAATTCTGAATTTAGTCTTTAAAAGGTTTAAGTCATCCTTCATAGTAAATTGCTGCAAATTAAGTGTATGGACTTGCTTCTCAACACAGATGTGCAATGAGAGGTAAGGGAAAAACCAAATGCAGGACACAGGCAGGTAAACATTAAAAAATCAATGTTTATTATTGGTAGCAAGTCAAACATGAAGGTAAAGACAGTCATTCAGATATAGAAACAGCAGGCAAAAGACAGAATTGACTAAATTTGTGTCTGATAAAATAAAAAAAGATACGTGTCATAAATTTAAATTAGGATGCATTTGTACTCTTGACTGAAGAGCGCAAAGGAGAGATGGGAAGTATAGGTGACCATAGGGATTTAACCAACTATAAACAGGTACCAAACAGGAGGGAAAAGTAACTGAGATGTACAAGATGGAAGACCTGAGCAAACATGGTCCAGCAGCAGGATAACTGAAGCACTGTAGACCTCATGTAGTCAGCCTGATGGTAGGATGACCGAAGTCCAGGAAACAGTTGGTGGAGAGGATGGTGGTAAACCAGATAAGCCTTCAGGCTGAGCAGAAAGACAAGACCACTCACAACGGATGACCTGGAAGAAGGGCAGGACAGTCTGACATGTCATCTCTGGAGGATGTATGCAGAAGTAGGGTTAGCAGAAGGCTCTGCTGATCCATGCAGAGGGTGGGCCAACAGCTAAGGCAGTCCTGGAGGGTGGTTGAGAGGCTGAAGGCAGGCTTGGAGATGGGAATACTCTCTGCCCACTGCAGGATCTCTCTGGAGGTCAGATAAGGGACCGGCTGGCAGGTCAAGTTCAACTAGGTGTTTAAAACATCTGGAAATTATCTATTCGGGATCTGGGGAAGGCTCTGGTGAGACGTGCAAAATCAGATGTTGATTCTGCCAGGAAGTGTGTAGGTTCAGGCAAAAACTGGTGAGATTTGAAGGCTAGGTCAACAATTCCGATGAAGACTATGGCAGAATCCAGGGCTAGATGCAGGCTGGGTCTTGCGAGATGTTGGCTGCAGCTGACACTATTGCAGGAACCAGAAGATGAGCACAACAACTGTAGAAATTACACGAGCTTTTAAAGAATGATTATACGCGAGGGTTTCGGGTGTGTTCGGCAGTTGGAAGAAAACTTTATAGCGATGAATTACCGCTGCTAAATGGTGTCTGAAACTGACGTAGGCTCGAGGGAGAAAACTCTGAAATCAGCACTGCCCAATAATGGAGGAATTTACTTAACCATGGCAACGCAAAAGATGGTTGAATTATGAGAACTGGGACATATGACAGCATTTACATACGTAAGGGAGTATAAGTGGGCCTTAAGACAAGAGATGGGGTCTGAAAAAATTTCCTGGACTCTTAACTCACTGAAAGGTGAGTCACTTCAGTTCTTGACAATGGTTCAGTTCCCAAGAGCCTTCAACAACCAGGGCCTGACAATTTCCAAGTTCAAAACAACCTTTATATTTTCATCAATGAATGATGAGCCAATTAGGCTTTCAGCAAAATTTCTTAGTAAAGAATTAAAATCTGTCCGTAGGAAAAATTATTCCTGCCAGATTGATAGCTGATGGCTCCAAAATTATTTCCTGCAAGTATCAGGAGGCAATCTATGCTGCACACAAACTGAGGATTGACAGGCATAAGATGAAAAACAAAAGTTGAGCTCAAATAACCAGGCAAAGGTGGTCTATGAAGAGGCAAAAAAAGAGGCATCAATGTGAAAACAAAGTTCAGGTGAAGGTTTGTTAACCATAATCAGGAAGTAGGAACTTCCAGGGTTTGCTACCTTCAGTTATTAAACAATGGTCTTTGTCAGTCATCTGACATGAAGACAATATAAGAGCATGATGTTTTGTACTGGACAGAAGTCAGACTGACGATCAACAAAAATTTAATTGTGGTGATTCCAGAAAACACTCAAAACCATTATTATTCAGGACAGCCTGAAACTACAAATCATATGTGCTTCATAGACAAAGCCCTGAATAAATAATGTGCATATATTAAGTAAACCTGCAACTCCCTAACAAAAGTCCAACCAAATCAATATGTTTGTCTTAATGGCAAAAACCTTCATGATTCAAGCAGCTAAATCTCTAATTTATTCATTTCTGCTGCTTCATGCTGTGCATGCAGGCGGAATTTCACAATGTTAAATAAACCAGCTTAATGTGCATTATTTCTTTGTACATTGAGCAAAGAACAGGACCAAAAGCAAAAGTACAAGAGGTTGCATATTGAATTTTGGAACGATATTGATGACTACATGTTGCCAAAGCAGTTTGAGGGATGATGATTTTTTCTTTTTTTTTCCATGTTGTTTTGCTGATGCTGTTTTTTGTTGTTTTTGTTTATAAGCCAATGAAAATCAAGACAACATAATCTTTTAATCCTTTGAAGTTGTTTTAGAATCTAAAGACATTTAAATTTACAACAAAACAAAGATGAGAAAATGTTCATATTTGAGTCAGAACCAGGTTGTTTGGCAGTTTTTGCTTTATTTTGTTAAAGGATCAGTTTTCAGAAACTGGAGCCTAAGTAATAGATAAAGTAAACGCTTCAGCATCAGGGAGTGAAGCCGGTATCTCACCTTCCACAGAGAGCTGCACGGTGCTGACGGCGAGGCCTTGTTCATCTATAACTTTGTAGGTTCCTTCATCTGAGCTGGTTAATTTCTTTAATGTTAACTGTTCAAGGATGGGATGTTTATCCAGACGTGGACTGTTTTCATCCCCCCTCATCCACAAGTCTGACCACTCTGAACTATTCCTGTGGGGAAAATTAAAAAAATGTTAAAACAAGACAAAAGCACACTGTATCTGTGTCATTACCTCCACAGTTTATTACAGAACTCCTCAGTATCTTTAACACAATTCTAAAATAAGGACCATATGCATATTTTTCATTACTAATGAAGCCATGTGTCTGATCTCCTCACTGTGGTATTTACTGTTACTCTCATATATTTTGAGGAGGTATTTGTCTTTACAAAACATTAGACTAATCAGATATAAGGAAAAATATATTACTGGTGCAAAATAGCAACCCAGAGCCACAGCTACATTTTTAATGGCATTACTACAGTATAGTTACACTATATGTTGTAATGAAATAAAGCTTCAGCAAAGCTACTGATCCTGCACCTTTTGTCATAGAAATGCAGTTTAAACTTGAATGATTAAATTAAATTAAATTATTAAATTAAATTATTAAAATGATTCAGTTTAGCTGAATCATATGAAAATTTATTTTAGCTTCTGTCCAGTTAAGTTTTCATTTTAGTTAAATCTGTTTTTTTTCTTTTCTTTAAAAACAGGAAAATTAGTATCCCTCTCTAAATCTAACTTCCCAGGTTGAACTTTATGAGCTAGATAAATGACAACAAGTTCATCTGTCCTGCAGACCACAGTACGTCCAGTGAAAACCAGAACTCATCTGTATGCCCACAAATGTCCCGTTAATCTAAATACAGACGAGTTTTCACTGAAAAGCCTTCCCGCGTTGACCACAGCAAAATGGTGTCACTCAAGAGTTTCAGGTGTTTCTAAAACAGTGATTCAGATGAAACTTTCTGACTTTCAGTCTGAGTGAGATTAAACGTCACACTGTTACCATGGTAACTTAAACTGCTTCTTGAAACTCACGGCTATTGGACATTTAATACTCCACAATCTTCTCTCCTCTCAGTTGTACTTTAACCCTTTAGCAGCTTGTGAAAGGCAAACATGAATCTTCAGAAATTTCACAGGCTGAGTAATATCTGTAATATCTGCGGATTGATGTATTCGGTATGGCTGATCAATGTGTAGTAATTTATGATAAAACTGAGAAAAATCTGTGAACTTGTTACAAAAGACACCAAACTGAGAGGAAAATATGGAGAGCAAGAAAAGTGCCAGCAGCTTAGCAGTCCTGTTGCATAGTGTAATTAAGTGTCAGAAGTGACTTGTTTGATAAGTGTTTTGAAGGAAGCTGTGTGATGTGTAAACAGTACATCTGCGCCACTGTGTCTGCTGTGCCTGACAGAAGTAAACCTAACAGCATATGTGTTAGAGACATGAGTTTTCCTTTGGGACCATAAAGTTTATCTCATCTTATCTCATGTTCAATTGCAGATTTATAGGTTTAATTCTCAAATCAGATCTACCCTCTGGAAGTATTTTTCCACCCAAACCCACTCATACGACATGATTTGATCTTTTTATACAATGAGTCACGGCTGCAAAAGCAGCCTGTTGTATTCTTTGTTTTGCACATGGTAATTTTATGAGAGTGGAGGCGTTTTTCTTTAATAGAGCTCTTTTGGAAGGAAAAACTGGTGCAAGTAAGCAGCATGAGGGTGGAAACAGAGATGCAGCTAACAAAGGGATCATGATGAAAACACACAAGCAAAGAAGAGGAAAAAAAATGACTCAACAAAAGTCTCCAGTTGTGTTTAGTTTGTTTAAAAAAGTGACCTTGTTGTATTTATCTTGGATTTTTTTCCCCACATAGGCTCACCTGCTTTGGAAGACCACTCTGAATGAGTGGGGCGTGTGGAGCTCCAAAACCAAGTCTTCACCTGGACGATGAAAATGTTGGGATTTGTGGTCTGAGAGGGAGAAAAAAAATCATCAGTATTATTAGAAACAATATATCAGTGAAACATGTTGATCTGTAAAGAGAAGAATCACAGAAGACATCAAACTGTATATTAAATGAAAAAAAAATTAAAACAGTGTGAATGGTGAGTAAACTAAATGAGAGAAAAAATGGTTGACTAAAAAAATGCATAAGTTTAACTATTTTTATTTATTTATATGTTTTAGATGGTAGAAAATGAAAGGGACAATGTAAGCTGAAAACAGCTGAAATGATTTCCAGAGTAAAGACATTAAACTGATCCAAAGTGTTAATGACTGAAAAAAAAAAAAATCTATCTCAGAGATGCTAATACTTAAAAACAACACCAATTATGAAAAAAGACTACATTTTCAAATTAAAAGTGAAAGTTATATATATATAAAAAATGTTGATGATGATAATGATGATGATGATGATGACGAAAAATCTCTTCATACTAACCAGTCACATACAGTTTGACACTCTGAATGAAAACCCGGGTGTTTCTGGACCTCCCTTCTTCCACCACCATGAAGCTCTCGTATCTCCCTGTGTCTCCGATCTGAACATCCTTGATGATCAGAGAACAATCCCCAGACTCAAGCTTCTCCTCAGGCACCACTGCCCGGTCCTTGAACTCCGCCGCCTGCCACTCTGCATCCCCATACCTTTCGAAGATGGTCTTGGGTGGAGTGTCCCACTGGACATGGCAGGCGGAAGGAGCCACCTCCCCCAGGCTGGTCTTCCAGCTGCAGGGAAGAACTGCCTGGCTCCCCGCAGTGGATGTAATGGACAGAGGACGGGCAGCGGAGGGCAGAATAGAGGAGTCTGAAAGAAGGAAGGAAGTGCAGGAGGTGTTGCATCCTTATCTGCTCAAATTCTCCACATGAAAAATGTTTCTAAGAGAAAAGAATTTGTAAGCTCCCTAGCTGTTATTTAATTTAAAATCATTTTAAAAATGAACAGAAATGTCAAGCTTATAAAAATGAAACATCATAACCTCTCTCTTCTTCATTGTAACCATCAAAGTGATTTCTTATTTTTAAAAAGAGTTTCTTCTTTGAATCAGCAAGTATTTGGATATTAGATTATTATTGTTGATGTACTGTAGTAAAATATTCTAATAGTTAAAAAAAAAAAAAAAAAAAAAAACCTCAATTACTAAATAGTTAAAGAAAAATCCCCCCACACTGCCAAAGTTATTTTAAACTGTAAATTATTACAATGCTGACAGGACAGTAGTCAATCTTCATGTTTCAGACACTGAACTAATTAAATATTTGCTACTCTGTTAATTAAAAAAAAAACTATAAATAATAGGTTAAATTAACTTACATTTAATAATTTCTGATCATAATGTTTACTTATTTATTATGGATAGTTTAATTTTTCCCCCTTTTTTTTTTTTTAAAAAAAAAGGGTTTTTAAGTTGAATTGTTGCATATAACACCACACTCCACATGTTAGGACTAAAAAATATTTTTGTCTAAATAAAATATTAATTTTATAAATCCACAAAATAAAGAAAATAATCAAAATAGTAATTTTCTAGTTATTTTATCATTTTTTCTAATATTTTTGGGGGGTATAATTAAGAAGCAGCTGATCTTTATTTTCTTTTTTTATTGGTTTATTTCATCTAATATTTCAGTTCCAACGGAGAAACCATAACCGACGAGCTCCCTGATGTTAAACACACAGCCCAAGTTGACAAAATATGAGTGCTGTGTTGTTTTGACTAGAAGAGTTCCCCAGCAGAACGTGTCAAAACAGGTAGTGAAGAAATTTCAAGATAAGAGGCTTCAGTGTGGCAATGATCCCTGTTGTTTCTTTCTTCTTTATATATATATATATATAAAGAATATATATATATATATATATATATATATATATATATATATAAAGAAGATTCTAAGGTTTATGTTTCTATACTCATGTTTTATTTAAATAATTTCACCTCAGCTTCATATAACTTAAAATATTGACTTAATTTGAAGACAGATTTTAAAAGTGAATACTTAGACCATAGTACTCACCAACTAAAGAGCCAATCAGGAAACACTGTAGTTGTATGAAAAGCCTGAAAGAAACAGGAGAAAAACACTAAATCAGACAAACAAGAGACACAAAAACATTTATATATATATATGATTTGTGTGACCTTAAGGCTGAAGTGTCCTTCAGCCTTAAGGTTTTTCTAAAGGTCAGATTATACTTCTGTATTTTGTAAAATATTTCCAAAATAATATTTATATTACATACTAAATGTAATATAGCTACAACTACCAACTGAATCCGATTTTATCAATATTATCTGAACCAAAGCAAACCGTTAATTACCCATTAGTGGGAATTTAACTTTTGTTTATAAGTCCAAAAACTTTGGATCAAATTATATTTTAGTCGGTTTCTCATAAAAATATAGATTCTATGTCCCTAAGACTTAGCTTTTTAGTTTTAACTCACTTGTTTTATTTTTACTTTTATTTTATTTTTTTCCTTAATTATCATTTTTATTTACTTACTGCAATAATCAATCAAGAGAAGTGAAACTAACAGTAAAGCCGCTTTATGTCTAGTGATGACTTCCTAGAAAACGAAACTGATGCTGCATCGCGCGCCACCCTGTGGATGATTCTCCAGCAGCAACAGTCTGATCAATATGTTGCTTTTCTCTGCACATATATGAAGCCTGCACAACAGTTCCTAAGATTCCTGCAATACTTAATGTTTCTTTAGTAAAATGCATGATGTATAATATGTGTTGTCATATTAGAAATACCTCAAATAAACAAGCGTAATTATGCAAAACATTAAAACACATGCAGATGTTTTTTTTTCTTTATTCTATTCATGAATTGCAGTTTCTTACCGAAGTCGCATTTTCATTCTTTTCATTGTGTCCACTTCTTGGATATTCAGTTCAATCTTCTTCTCTGTCCTCCGCTGTGCTGTTTGAAGTGTGTGTTTTCAATTAGCTGAAACCAGAATTTAAGGATGCATAGGTTTCGATTTCCGGTAGATATGTTTTCCAAAATAAAAGCACAAACTCTTCTGTTGCCTCTATTTTTTTTAATCCCCATATTATAAAACATCCTGTTAACCCTTTTAGTGTGTTTTTCAAATAAGCATTCAGATATGCACATTTGCAGACTGATGTTACTAATTTTACTTTTTAATTCTCTTTTTCAGTCTATGCTTTATCATTTTTATTATTAACCAAAAGAATTATTGTATAACATGAAACTTTGCAAGTTCCAAATCAATTCTAACGAATGTAGGTTTAGCTGGTAATAAGAGCTTGACTGGTTTTGAAAAGCATTTAGATATGTAAGCAACACAAAATGCACTATAACTGCTGAGCAGATTAGTTACTGAAGCGTTTCATTTCCTTTGATTTTATGACTGGTGATACATAAATGGAAACACATTGTCATTGAAATGTTTGCAATATTCTCCTGTTGGCATTAATCCAAGCCATCTGTTCACCATCTCCTGGTTAAGGAATTGGAATCCACAGCAAAAGATAAGCAGTTAAAGCAATCATTCAATTATTCACAAAGCAAGAGTGAATACCAACAGGAGACTATAATGTTAGGGAAATTTGTTACATGTTTTGGAGACACCACACTTGTGGCTGTTTCTCATTCAAGAAATGCATGATCCTTATAAGTTGTAGTAAAAACTCGTAGTAAATGTGACTCGTCAGGCTCTCTAACGATGTACAATAAAACACCAGTTGGTATTTTTTAAAGAGGATAAGTACCGACGATTTTTTTTTTTTTGCTAAGTTTATTTTGAAATCGTTTTCGGTGTTACACGTGCTGTGCTGTTAACACATTGACGAAGCAGCAAAGAAACGAAACTTAGGACGAAGCGGTCTTAGCAGAGGAGGTGTCAGGAATATAAGTGTTTGTATATTCAGGGGAAAATGTTCTGTCTTCCGTTTTATGCGACACAAGACGTGTTGCGGTCTGCTGTCCTGAGAATAAAAACATAATAAACACCCACTCATTTGTTTTTCACCTAAATCTGTCCACTCATGAATTACTCTGTCAGTCGAAGAGCTGCTCTCAGTTAATGCACTTCACACGGAGAATATTGGAAACATTAGGATTATGGCAGTTTTCCCTTGGATCCTTTCTTTAATTTGTAAGTTACTTGTTTTTCATTATTTAGTGTTTATAAATTCAGGCAGGACTATGAACACACTTTTGTATCGTCCTATGTGTCCTTGTTTACTTTCAGTAGTGTATTTTGTCTTATCTCGATCTCGTGGTTTTAGTGAGGTCCACCACAAAACTGAAAGAAAACACTCAGGAGTGAAGAACTGAGGGTGCGCAGAAAAGATAGCTCTATCAGTCGGCTCTTTTTCAAAGTTCATATCACGTATAATATTCAGTAAAATCTGCAAACAGGGTTTTGTTTATGACATTGAACATTTTTCCAATGTAATAATAATGGTTGGATCTCCATGCAGCTGAGCATGCATCAGTCACTCTGCATTCGTTTGACAGTAGTAAGCTTGCTATCTTCTATTTGTTAAGAAAATCCCAGAATACAGTCCAAATTTAACTGATTAGGGGCCAGATTTTCTGAAACGTTTAGTCGAACATTAAAGATTTTATTGTCACTGGGTTAGCCTTATAAAGAATTAAGAATTTTCTTTATCTTGATAAGACCTTCAAACCAAGTGTTCCCTTTGTCGCAGAAAGGTTACCAGCTCAGAAATCAACAATAAACCCAACAACCCATCAATTAAGAACACCCCACCCATTGAGAAAGTAACTCCTTTCAAAGCATTAAAGTCAGCTGGAGCTAAGTTTGAGGAGTTTTTATTCTTGACAGCATGAAACCACAGATGGAGATAAAAAAGTTGTTAAAAAAAAAAAAAAGTGTCATGTGGAGTTTCTGACTCCTGTGAAGGCATTGGCCTAAAATAGCATTAGGGGGATTTCTTCTGAAGCAGAATGATGTTAATATCCAAAGCTCAG
This sequence comes from Melanotaenia boesemani, assembly GCF_017639745.1. Taxonomy (NCBI): domain Eukaryota; kingdom Metazoa; phylum Chordata; class Actinopteri; order Atheriniformes; family Melanotaeniidae; genus Melanotaenia; species Melanotaenia boesemani. Next base: position 24,695,340 of record NC_055698.1, read on the forward strand.
TATGAAATTATTGTATTATTGGAAAAATTCAATTAAAATGACTCTATCAATCCCATAGGAAAATTGCTGTAAAATACAATGTTTTCAGCATTTCCTCTAAAGATAAATATGCCTATAAATAAACTTATTTTTTTTAACATTCAGTTACATTGTCATCATTGCCTACATCACATTAGAATGTGGAAATCTATAGACAAAGCAGATATAAAAGATTGTGTATGCCATACACCTTGAGTATCATCATCTATATCTGCAGAGTCTATAACTAGCTCTTGTTTCTCTCAGATTTAACTATTTTGAAGACGGATAATGACACTATTTGTCATCTTGCTTGCTCTTGCTGACCAACGGCACAATAAATGTAACAATAAAAAACATTTCCCATGATAAATATAAAAAATAAACCAGATAAACAGCATTTTCATGCTTTTAAACAGTCTTTTTAAATTTTCTATGTACATCTGAACATATTTACTTTAACTACCAGGTATCTTGGTAGTTGATCAGCATCTGATAAGCATTAGAATTTCTTGTCCATACTGCCAGGTGCTGCAGGATGTCACCTGTCGTCACCCTCACCTGTTCTCCGCTCTGCCCTGGTGGTCCAGACAGGTCAGAATGTGTCTCTGACCTGCAACATAACACCCAGCACGGAGATCACCTGGTACCTGCTGCGCTCAGACCAGCTGCTGCCTCTGCTCACAATAAAGGAGAGTAACTTCATAGGGAGAGACTCGATATCTTTTCACGTCGCAAACAAAAGTCGTATCAGCTGGTCGGGAGACCTGCAGGGTGGTCTGGTTAGTCTGGAGATCCTGGCAGTAGAGGAGGAGGATGCCGGGTTGTATTTCTGTGCTGGGCGGATTGCAGATACTGTGCACGTTAACAAGGGAATTCACCTGAAAGTGAATGGTAAGTACTTATTTTTTGTGTTCAAGTTTTTATTTATCTTTTTTTTTTTTCCAAATAAGCTTAATCTTATATAGCAACGGTTATCACTTCAGCAGACTGGACTTAAATTAAATTACAGAAATATTGCTTTTCTTTTCTCTTTTTTTTGTTTTTCCTTTTTTTGTTTGTTTGTTTATTTCTAAAGTATATTAACTAATTATTTTGTCCCAAAGATTGAACAGTTTGACTTTTTGAAGGCTTTTTTTTTTATCTTCCAACTCTTTTCTTGATGTTCAACTCTTTATTCATAAATAGTTAAATTAAACTACTATTTGCTGTCACACAATTATTTACCTATTAGCAACAACCAAATAAAATAAGAACAAGATAAAGATTGAGAATGGGAATTTTCGCTCAGCTGACATCTAAGTCAGTGAGGTGTTTAGGAGGAAAGCAGTGGTTTCAGAGGTGCTAAGTTTGCTTCTCATCTTATGTCAGACTTGTTTTGTGGCTTCAGGTTGACAGGAAAGAAGGTTTGATTTTAAGTTTTGTTTTTTTTTTCACACTGTATGTGGAGAAAAAAATTATCTGTTTTCCAATAAAGCTTTTAGACAATAATGATTTTAATTTGTTTGGATGCTGTTTATCTTAAAGCCTCTTTCAGCTTTTTAGCAAGACAGAAAACAGTAAAGCCGACCAGACGGAAAGCTATTTTTTTTTTTTTACCACAGCTTCTAGACTTGTTGATGACTAATTTGCTTTTGTTGCTACCAGATAAAATCAGCCGGAGGGGCAGGTTGACATATGCTGGACTGATAAGCATAGATTAGATTTGCAGCTGGTGTTTTGGCTCTTTAGCCTCGCACACCCCTGCCTGTCAGGATTTTATTATATCAGCTGTGTTGCATGGCCCAAATAAATCCACAAAACATATTAGGGTTATTTGAAAAGTCCTACTAGTTTTGGTTTAGAAGGTGTAACAACAGTCTGCTGTTGCTTTCTGAACATCTTTCACATGATGACCCATAGTCAATGAGAAGCGCTGTAAAAGAAACCACTCCAGCATTTGCAGCAACCTACAGCATGGCAGCTAGTTATACACTAAATTAAAAATGATTTCTCTAAGCCAAAAAGAAAAGATTTTCTAAATAAATTTGCTGAATGCCAACAAAAATAAAAATAAGCTCAAAATAAGATCAACTGATTGAAAATTGATAACCATGAAAAGGATTTGGTCATCCAGAAACAGCTATTTTTTTAACAATAACCTAGGAATCATATTAGATTAGATTAGATTAGATTAGATTAAACTTTATTGATCCCACGGACGGGGAAATTCACTTATTACAGCAGCAAAGCAGAGAAAGTGAAAAAAGAAAGAATAAATAGATAAACTTAAGAATTAAATATAACACAATAAACATAAAAACAATAACAGTATAAGGTGACGGTATGAATGACTGTGTAAACAGTGTAAACAGACTACAACACAGCAATATTTTTTAAAAGTATCTATTTGGACTTAGTGACTCAGTGTCATTTAAATAAAGTTATCATTTAGTTTAAGTAAATTATGAAACTGCTGTTTAAGTTTAAATTGAAATAACTGATCAAAACCAGTTGAATACATTTTTGATTACACAAAGAGGGCAAAGCTTTCAGAATATGGAACAAATAAGAAAAAATACTTGTGCCAATTATAAAAAGAACAATTGTTAACCTAAAAATAATGTGTTTGCTTGCATTTAAAATAAGTAATTTCCATTTGCATCAATGTGAAGTTATCAGATTTAACATTGTAAAGCACTGAATGCTTTAGGACCAAAATACATTCAGGATTTTCTGGTTTGTTATGAACCAAACAGATCCCTCAGGTCATCGGTGTCAAATCTACTTTCTGTTCCCAGAGTCTAAACTAAACGTGGAGATGCGACGTTCAGTCTTTATGCTCCTCACTGGTGGAACAAACTCCCAGAAAAGTGCAGGTCTGCTGAAACTCAGCAGTTTTTAATCAGGGTTAAAAACTTTTATATTTACCACTTTTATTTTTTTTATCAAAGCAGCTTACACTGTAAATTTTATTTCTTGCATTTTATCTTATTTTACTTTAGCTTTTTGTCTTTACTTAAGCTCTTTTATTTTTTAAAGTTTGTTTGAATGATTCTCCTGCAGCCCGCTGTAATGCTTTCATGTTTTATGTAAAGCACTTTGAATAGTCTTGTATGTGAAATAAACTTGCCTTGTCTTGGAGAAAGTGATTAAATGAGAGAATTCTTATTAATCTGTGTTGTATGTGTTTTTCTTTTGTTTCCAGGAGGTGAGGGGGAGACTACTGTAAATAGAAGGAGTCAGCCGTGTTGGAATCTGGGAATCTGCGTACTTCCAGGTGTACTTGCCCTTTGTTTCATCATCGTGGTTGGACTCTGCCTGTGCTCAGGTAGGTGTCAGGTTGTGTCTTACTGCACCTGCATGACAAGCCGGTTCTACCCAGTACAACCACTGAAGCATGTGTTTATCACTGAATAGATGTTTTTAATAGCATTTTAATACTTGACCTAATATATGTAGGATTTTGTTGGAGTTTTAATATTAAAAATTTATTCTGAATTTGAGGGGATGTTTTGGATCTGAGTAATTGCAAAAGAATTTGTATTTTATTTTTTTTTTTTAAGCTACCATCCTTCCATTTTTAGACGTGTCCCTTCTCAAACACACCTGAATGAAATTAATGGCTCGTTACAAGGCTGAATGATGTGCCAATGAAGGAATTCAGCCATTTGATTCAGGTGTGTTGGAGAAGGGATGCATCTAAAAGTTACAGGATGGTTAATTTCTGGGACTGGACTTGGGTACCCCTGATTTACACACTTGTCTATTGGTACCTACAGGTATTTGGCACACTCACCTAAAACTTAATCATATGAAGTTTAGATAATTGATTATATAGTTATATAGTAGTGGAAGGTATATGTGACAGACTATCCATAACAGACACGTTTTGCTCTACTACATTTATGCCTGTTTTTGCCAAGTTGAAAATGCTGCAATTTACAGTTGTTAATAGTGGAAATAAAAAGTTTTTGAATGCATGTTTTTTTTTTTTCTGCAGCATTTCACTTCTATTTTCAAATAAATAAAAACATCTCAACTCTTGAACTCAGTTTAAAAACTTTGGAACTACGTTTAAATCCAGAACAATAAGAAAGTTACGACTACAAATAAAAACCACTTTTACTATTATACTCTTACTTAAGAGCCACTTTAATTGAAAACACGTTTTACCAGCTTTATCAGCTTTGGAATGAAGTACAATACAAAACAATGAATTTTGTTCTGCAAAAGCATCCATGCTAGCTTAATGCCGATGGTATGTACCAACACAAAACGATTAGACAGATTGCTTGGTCAAATCCTAGAATTAAATAATGAAGCTCTTTCTCACACCAGCATCTATTCATTCACTTTATTTCCATTTACATTTATTCACAGTTTTGCACATACAAGGAAAAACAGTGAGAATCGGGTAGGATTATTAGCCAAAGTGCTAAAGAGCTATTCAGTAAAAGAAATGATCAGTGTGGACGGTAGAACCTAAATCATGCAAACAATTCTTAAGTAGCACTAAAAATGGAGGGAAAACAAACTGAGCAAAAATGCTGTGAAAAACATCAGAAAATGTCATCATACATCACAGCAACAATTCAAAGAATCAAATTACATGAAATCTATGTTTAACGAACTGAATATGTCATTTTAAAAACATTTTCAGGTCGGATGATATATGTTTCGCCTCTTCTCGTTTACAAAGTCAGCTCAGTTATGTGCAACAAAGGAAAATAAATTAGACTGCTGCAATTATACCATTTCCACACCGTGAAAGATCTACTTCCTTTAAATTAGAAGGAAATTATCACTAAATATCACTAGATGGCATCAGCCTCTTAAACACAGAGTGCCTTATAAGGGATTTCCCTGCTTTCTCTTTCCACTGTTATACTTGCTGCAAGTGCATAGTGCAGTGATGCCTTTGTGTACAAGATTCCCAAAGTTCCCAAAGTACAGATCAGCAGTTAGTAGTAATTTTTTCAGTGAACGATGACGAGGCAGTTTTGTGTCTGATAAACAAGAATCTAAGGCTTCACTGTATATTCAGCTTTTGAAGAGCTCTTAGGATATTGTCCTGCTTATATTAACAGTTTTCAGTTGATTCCCTGAAAATGTTGTTTAATATGTGTTGTGGAAACTTGGCTCACACCTGCTTCAGCAGCAGCCCGTATGGACGAATGGACTCCTGAACGATGGCCCTCTTCTGGATGTCGGTGCTTCCTTCAGGGATGTACACAACCCAAACATCTTCTCTCTGGCACTTATTCCTTTTCTCAGGGTTGATGCGGTTCTGAAGAAGCACTTTGTATCTCTTCCCGTCCACTTTGGACTTGAACGTCTTGCAGTACTTCTCTGCTGTCTGGATGCTTGGAGTAGAGTACACACCCTTGCCCCTCGTCTTCTCTGTGACCAGAGAAGCTGCACCAGCTTCCAGGAAACTTGGCTCGTCATCTGGGTTTTTATCACGGGCGAGGATGATGCCTTGGGCACCATCCATGTTGTATCCTTGGTAAGAGACAGGCCAGGCATCGTTCCCCGTCCCGAGCCAGCGGTCCCCACCGTCATACTTTTTTGTGACATGCAGGGCAGCCCGGTTCCATCCACAAGGACGAAAATACTGCTCATTACCACGCATGAACGTCATGCCACCATCCTGAAAGTAAACAAAGGGTTAACAGTCAAAACTGAAACCATGGATTTTGATGTAGGCCTACTAATACTCTTTCCTCACTCAATCATGCTTTTTTTCAAAAAACAATCGTGTTTTTCACTGACTTCACTTATTTTAAGTCTGTTGTCTACAAAGAATAGAAAGACCCTCGGGTCAGAGGTTAACATGTAGACAATTCTATGTCCATCCATCCATCCATCCATTATCTTGACCGCTTATTCCATTTCGGGTCGCGGGTGAGCTGGAGCCTATCCCAGCATTTTAACAGGTGAGAGGCAGGGTACACCCTGGACAGGTCACCAGTCTGTCGCAGGGCCAACACAGATAGAGACAAACAACCATTCACACACACACTCACTCCTACGGAGAATTTTAGAGTGTCCAATTAACCTAACATGCATGTCTTTGGACAATTCTATGTCATTAACCTTAAATTGTACCATCACCCGACTGAATTAAACATGCTTTGTTGTGTGTGGTCACATTTAACCCTTCATAACCAGATAAGAAGGGCTTCATTTCCACTCACCTTTATGTTGGTAAAGTCATAATCATACTGAGGATCGAAGAAGTCCTGGATGTTGATTTTCACAGAGGTTGTATAGCTCTCTTCAGGCTCAGGCAGTGCTGGGGGAGAGCTGTACATGTCCATCGTCTCCACGTTTTCGAGGGATAAAGTTCCTATACTCGGATAGTCCAGCTCTTTCAAGCCCTCCTGTTTGTAAAACTCCCTGAGGGCCACAACGTTGACAATGTCCTGCGGTCCGAGCTGGGAGACTCTGGTCGTCGACTCAACTTTACAGCCGGTAAGAGCAGACAGGGCCTCGAGACACAGGTCCGGGTTCGGCATGGTGCTGGGAGAGGTAGTCAAACGCAGGACGGTAGAAAAAATGATCTTCTCCCTCGGAGAGATGTGGGACGGTAGTATCTGTGTCTTCGCTGAGTTTACAAAGGAGGATTTTTCGTGTGGCAAAGTGAGCGGAAGACCAAGACGCTTGAGTTGCGCCTTACATAAACTCTACCGTTTCACTTTCGTTCTCACTTTCTGCAAATCAGTTTTGTTTACTGTAGATGGGTGTGTTCTGGAAAAGTGCGAACAAACACCATTGTTTAATACGGATTTTCTCTCGCCAATCTTCCCCAAAAAATCACGTTCAAGTAGCACCGCTGAATGAATCTCTGTGTGCATGAAAAACCTTTGACCCCCACTTTAAAAGATTTGTCCCCTACTAGAAACTACCGGCTGACAGAAAACATACTGCCCCCAGCAGATCAGCTGGTACGGAAGCCGAAAGCGATGTTATTATTATTGCTGCCCCCCCCCTCATTCACTTTGATTTCTTCTACTTAAAAGTTAACCAGAGACCAAGTTTCAGGTCGTCCTTTACCCCCGTCTCTCTTTGCATTGTCTTCAGGTAAACCAGCTGTTTGCAGCTGTAATCCGGGATGGAGCGCCAGCCTGAGAGTTGCAGAGGTCAGTAGATTTCCATGTAACATTTTGACTTTTTCCTTCTCTAAAAGCTCTTGTAATATTTTGATCATTTCTATGAGACACATAATCAGTCCAGGTTGTTAAGTATAAGTCTTATTTAAACTGTGCACAAAAAGTAAGGAAATGTGTGTATGGTCAATTACCTTTTTACCTTTTAAATTTTAATAATACCAATTGTTATTTTTTTACTCACAGAGAGCCTGATTAGTCACATTTACAGTAAGGTACAACTTGTAAGGATCATGCTTTTGTGGACTGAGCAACACAACTAAACATTATGGGTAGTGCCCCCCCAAAAATGTGCCAAGATCTCCTGCAAAATTTTGTCTTGTTGGTATTCACTCTTGTTTTTAGTTGCTTGTTGGATTTACAATAAAAAGGGGGAAAAGAAACACTCATATTGACTATTCTTACACTATATTAATTTTGGATTTGTTGTGTGGATGGAGCTGGACTCTCTGACGGTGGTGTCAGTGGTGGAGAATGTTTTCCATAATAAAGAAAATACTGAACAATACCTCCCACCTGCTTCACAACCTGCTGATTTTAAATTTCCTTATTGCGATTACTATCTTGATCTTATCCTTTCTTATTTGGTAAGGAGCAACTGTGTACACACAGTTTCCTCTGGGATTAAGAAAGTATTCTGATTGTCAGGGACCTTAGTAGCATGTGGAAGATCTGTTGTCATCCTCGAGGGTGGACTTAGGTTCGGTAGTAAGGAAATTTGGGTTCGCCACTGGCTCCAGAATCACATTCAGATATGTCTGTCTATTAATTAGGTGCCAGTCAGATTACAGTCATACAGCTGTACATACACACCTTAATCACAAAACAAGAGTGTATGCCGACATGAGAATATTGGGAGGGATTTTTGCACATTTTTGAGGTGCAACCCACAATTTTGGTGTGTTGGTCATGGCCAGAGAATCACAAGCCTTATAGGTTTGACCTGGTTGCATACGTGACATATCAGGTTTTACAACTATATAAAATATAACACCAATTAATATTATTAAAGGGGGAATTTCCTTACTTTGTGTGATCAGTTTAGATACAAATCTATTGTTGATAAAATGTTAAAGTTAATTTACAATATTTAAAGTTTGTATTATTCATTGCATATGACAATGATAGTTTATTGTAATCCAAACTTGACAAAAAAATAATATAATAGATGTTTTTAGATTTTATAGTATTGAAAATAGTCAAATCATGTCCTTAATGTGCGTTAGGAAAAAATTTCTTCATCGGTGAATAGAAGATTTTAGGTAAAGATAAATTTTATTTAAAAAAATGTATTATTAAAAAAAAGATTTATTTAAAAATAATTACTATTTAGATTTCATTAACACTATTTTAATTAGGCTACAGTTAACAATTTTTGTATTATAACATATTTATTTTTGTCAACAATAAAACACACTTTGTACTTATTTTTTTTAATGTTTTCATTGTAAGGTTTTTCAGGAGTGTAAACATGTAGTGTGATCTGATTACTGTCTCTGCAGGAAGAGTCTTTGCAGTATTCTAGTCTGAGGCATCCACACAAGCTCCACCCAGCTGGCAGGGGAAGACCTAAACTGGTAGAAGAACCTGTCACATACTCCACGGTTGCCAGTCGCAAGAACTTAAATGCATTGCATGACCACTGATAAACTTTTGTGGAGTGTTTTGTTGTTGATCGATTCAGTCAGTACAACAGCTTTGTAGTCAGATCATCGTTTCACTGACTTTTTAGAACAATCTTTGTCTGGACTTTTGGAAAAACAACAAAAGATAGATAGAATAGATAAAATAGATATGAATATAGTACAGAATTAGATTTTAAAAGTAACTTTGGCCAATAAAATGCTAAAGTTTTTATATAACTAATTAAGTAGCTTTCTGCTGTATGATAAAGTAACATTTGTAAAGATATTTGTATTCATTTCAAAGAAACAGTACACATGTAAACCAGTAATTTCACATTTATAACACCAAGGTAGTAAACAAAATAAGCTTTTTCACATATAAACACATGTAAATAGTGTTGGTGTTCACACACCACAAGTAACTGGTCACTTTGATGCAGTGATATGCAGAATATTAGATAGAATAGATACAGTACTGCCGTTTTTTCATGTTCAGCATTTCTTGTTAGTCTTTATAAAGTGCAGTAAAGCATGCCTGTCATTTCTTAAATGGTTTCTGTATGAAATGCAGCCAGAATGTAACTAAATATTTTGCTTTTGCTGATCTGAGCGTCTTTTACATGTTCTGTCAAGCTGTCAGAAACAGTGAAACAAGCTTTCCCTGCTGCTGTTTTTAGGGCTGCAAATTTCAGGAAATTCAGGTTGGATGCAGAGAAAAAAAGAAATTATTTATGTATATATTGTATAGTCAACTATTGCAAGAACTAAACTCAGTGTATGTATATTGTACTGAGAATTGTAAGTACACAAATGTTCTCATGATGAATGTAACCCGTCAGCTTTGCTGTATGAATGTATGCAGACCAAAATTATTGGCAGTGTAAATAATGTTTATGTAGAGCAATGTATAACCTTTGTATTAAACTCCTGTTACACAGTACTGTTTAAGGTTCATGTTCCCCCATTAAACTGATTTGGACATCACTGGGGTTTTTTATATATATATATATATATATATATATATATATATATATATATATATATATATATACTGTATATATATTTCAGTGGGGCCAAGAACGAATCCCAGACATCGCTCTCCATAACAACACTTTCCAGCTCTTCCTGAGGGATCCTATGGTGTATTCAGGCCAGAAGGGAGACTTGATCCATTCAGCAAACTCTAGGTCTGCCCCAGGGCTTCCCCCCCGGTTGCCCAAATACCTCCACAGGAATGCAACCAGGAGGGATCCTGATAAAATGCCTGAACCACCATTGCTTTACCTCCATGAATGAATTTTTACTCTTTGTTGCTGATTTGTTTTAGATTAGTTGCTATCACTACGATTAGGAGGACAAAGAAATGTGCAAAAGCCTGTGCAGGAGAATGTCAAACTTAATTCTTAACATGTTACAATGACGCGGCCACACAGAAAGAGATTTTGCTTGTCTGGTCTGCCTGCAATCCACAAATTCTCCCACTGACAATGTGTGAAGCTTTATGAGGAAGAGATTTACACAACAGCCAGACAGAGGTTGAACTGCTGAAATATTCAGCAAAAATGGATGCGCTTTCTTTTCCAAAACTCCAGCAAAAAGTTTCCTTTGTTCAAAATGATTAAATAGAAAAGATGCAAGTTTAATATTGTGTTTATATTTGAGTTTTTTTTTTTTTACATTCTGTTATTGCAATATAGTTGGGCATGGAAGAAATGTAGATAATTTCCTTTGTGCTTGTGTCTTTTAAATAAATGTTTAAATAAAATAAGAATTTAAAATAAGAAATTAAGCAGAATACTTTATTTGACCAAGCAGCCACCCAGAGGCTGCGGAGGAAGGCCCCAGGCAGAGCAGCACAGGCCAAGGGAAGCCAAAGACGTCCACTGCCGACCCCCCAGGCAGAGATGGACAGAGCACCAGGAGCCCAAGAGCAACCCACCCCCCAAGGCAGAGGCCCTTCCCCCCAATGCCTAGAGGCAGGCACCCAGGGACCAGGGGCCTCGTTTAAGCTAGCGTGAGAACAAAAACCAGCGTAAGCCAAATATAGTCCATTTTTGGGATTTATGAAAACCAAACATGACGGGGAAATGTTCCTACCTCCAAGTGTACGCACATCATCTGAAAAAAGGGAAACAGCAACACCAACAGTACAGAATAAAAACGAAATGATGTGAAATGTGAGACATTTGTGCACAATCCACTATTACTTTTCACACAACATGTTAGATATCAAAGCTGTTTGCAGAACTTAATAAAGAGGCACATTCTATATTAATTCTCCTAAGAGAGCACGCTCGGGAGGGAAAAAAAACAAACAGAATTTTAAAGAAAAAGGGAAATGATATCAATAAGAACCTCAACCACTAAAATATGTTCTGTCATTGTGAAACAAAACTTTCGTGTTATAAAATCCAACCAGCTAAATAAGGTGGACAGTCTGCTGCCAGTGTGTAGTCAGTGTGAAAAGTAGCTTTGGTCCTTCAATCCAGCAGGATGCAGACTGGAGGCTGGAGGTCTAGATGTGATGTAACGCTTATAAAGCACACAAGAGGTGGATTTCCTTTTATTTCTTTATTTATTCTTACACAATGCTTTTTTATTACTGTCTTAATTTCTGTCCAGATGGTCTTTATTTCCTGCAACTCCTTGACCACCTGGTTAATAGGGGTAATTGGGTCCTCTGCAACATTTCTTAATGGGAAAAAAAACATTTTAAAAATGTTTTTGTATAATTTTATTGACATAAATTTTTTATTGAATCATTTTTATGTTTCTGTATTTATTTTAATTTTAGCAGTTTCGGTCCTCCAAGTAAATATGTTAACTAACAAAGGCGATGTCAACAGCACTAAAATAGATTCAGGGGATTAGTTTCTGGCTGCAGTTCTAGCGATGACAGAGGAATAAATAACACTGAGAGGGCTCTGATCAGGTGGGGACCAGTTGGGTCTCTCCCTCCAGTTCTGTCGGCCCAAAGAGGCATAGTGGATTGTTTCTTCCTCCAGGGGTGGACTCTCAATCGCCTCTGCAAACAAAGAAAATATATTAAGGTATTTTAGTTTTGAAAACAGATCTGACGAATACAAGAACTTTCCTGGCAGCTTTACCATTTTGTGTGCTGGACGTCCTCCACACCTGCATCTCTGTGTCTTCATGTCTCAGTACTGCTGCAGAGAAAACAGCAAAGAGGTGATCACGAATGGAAAAAACGGTCTTTTATTTGTAATCATGCCTTACTGCTTTATAGAAAAGAAAAAGAGATGGTTATAAGGATTTGTCAAAGATAGGCTTGATATTTACACTTTTATTTTTATATTTATTATTGGTTACTCAGAAGTCATAAATGAGATATTTTATTGAGTGAAAATAAAGCAGCCTGTCCTCGCTGGTGGACAGAATCTATAACTGTAAAATATTTTTGGTAAGTGTTGAGCTTTGCAGCATCACCAGCGCTGAACTCAGAGAAATAATGTAATGGAGGCAATGATCTCCTTTAGCTTGTTTGGCATATTTATTTGTAAAGTTTAGCACCAAACATGTTTTTCACAAAGTTAACATCTTTCATACCAAGGAAACTCAGGGTGTGCTCACTACACATGAACATGATGAACTTGCACCACATAGCGGTGGGAATTAATTACTACTTCTCAGTATTAATACATCTAGTACATCCATAACTTGAGTACACAAACTGAAATCTCTTAACAAAAACAGTATTAATGTTTTCTTTACCAATTTGCGAACATGTAACTATGAAATAAATAAGAAATAATGACATGAGAAAATGTTTATGTTTAAAATAACAACTTTTAAAGAATTAAGAGAGAAAAAAACTCTTTGATTTTATGTGAATGTGACTATTTTTAAAAGGTTTAATATTTTGTGTAGCAGATGTTTCCATCTATCCATTTTCTAAACCGCTTAGTCCAATTCAGGGTTGTGGTGATGATGTACTCTATCAGCAGCCTCCACCTCAATTTCAATAATCTACTGTTAGTATTAAAGCTAAATTAAAAAATCATCAAACAATTTTCTGCTTTCATATTACCTGCATATTTGTGTTTCCTCTTCCTCTTACACTTCATGCTTGTGAGTAAAGCGCAAACAACAGCCATGAGGATGATTATCAACCCCAAACCGACAACAGCGATCAGCAGCAGAGCTGAGAGCCACAAACAAAACATCTGATTAACAACTTCTCCCGACAAGAACCTACAGATGTGATTTATGGATGAACGTGAGTGTTTGTAGCAGGTACAGTGGCTGACCAACCATTTTCAGGCCTGTTCTTTGTCTCGTTCTTTATTTCATCCACATCTGATAAAGAGAAGAATAACAACAAGAAAGACATGAATTCAAACTGTGGTTATATTGCAAAATTATCTTTTATTTCTTAATTTTTCATGACTTCATGACATGCAAACATTCCAGTGAAACTAAGCTAAATGCTTTTAAATGTCTTAAAAAATACATGTGCTGCGTTTTTTTTTTTCTTCTTCACTGTGACTTAATCCTAATAGAAGAAAAATCCTAATAAAGTGTCTGAATAAATAGCTATAATAAAAATGTATGTGAAAATTTTTACATAATAAACTACATGACAAAGAAGTCTTTTAAAAATCCCACAAAACTGTTAAGTTTGCAGCAAAAATGTAAGATGTCTAAAACACCATAAATCCCTAAAATTAACTCTTATTTAATTCAATTCCTTTACTGATGTTTTTAAATACAACTGCACATTAAAAGGAAAATCACTGCTGTTAGAGATTAAATCCTACCTGTCTTTGTCACAGCAGACACTGGCGTTGTATTGGTGGATGATGCGATGCTGGTTGCATCTGGTTGCACTGGCACATGAAACATTTGTTGGTTTAAATATAAATCAGGTCCATCATGGTATTATTTAAGGGTACAACAGATCAGATGAGTTTTTTGCACATTACAATTAAGAAGTGATGACAGTTGCAAGTTAATACAACCTTAAACTGTTTCATTTGTATTTTTAAGACGTAAATAATTCATGATAAAAACAAATTTCCTTGTATATGAACAAAAAAGTATAAAAGATGAAAAAACTCAAAGTATGAACCTGTATTTTTAATTGATTTGGTTCATCAATTACTGATTTACTATTTCTTTCTTTTGGAAAAAAGAGATAATCAGCATTAGCGATAAAGACTAAAAGTAAATAAAGTATATCAACCTGTGAGGACAGTAACTTTGGCCTGCAGCACTCCGTTGCATAAATACTCTCCAGCATCCTCTGGCTGCAGGTTCTGGATCTGCAGAGCATTATTGGTGTAGCTGAGTTGACTCCTGTCTATCTCCTGTTTCTCTGTACCATTTCTAAAGAGGGTGAAAATGGCCTCTCGCTTCTCTCCTTCTCTCTGTCGAAACCACCTCTGTTTGGGTCTGGAGGAGCCGCTGCAGGGGAGCAGCAGTGTCCGGCCTGCAGACACTTTGAAGTCATGGCCTGAGGGCGAAGAAACAGAGAATGATGGATATTTGTCACTGAGCTGCAAAAATGGGAGGATTTTTCCTTGTACTGTAGTTTTAAGAGACCCAATAGTTTTATAAATACATTATCTCAAAGATATCTTCACTTTGGTAACATTTTAAATGCACCCTTCTTCCTTGTAACAGAGTATTTAAAAAAGTCTGATGTGTATGGAACAAAATTAAAACGTGGGAACATAATTTCCTTATTTCAAACGCCTCCACTTTTCACCCTGCCCTCAACATCCTATTTCACGAAACATATTAGACCTCATCTTTCCTTAGTCACTATTTAGTCACTTTTGTATAAATTTGCTCTGTGAGTGTGGTCGTATCATTTGTGCTTTTTGAAAATGTGTAACATATTTTAAACAGTTTCTTATTAGCCTAGCAGGTTTTGCTCTCTAGTATTACCTGCTGATTAAAATAAAGCCCAACTGTGAATGTGGGTAACATTTTAAGAATCAAAGCTATTGAAGGATGCTTTGTCATATTAGTGGGTGTATGAGTTAACACATATGAATCATTGATGAAACAATGTATGGGCTGTATGGTGGTGTGGTGGTTAGCACTGCAGCCTCACAGCAAGAAGGTCACTGACTCAAGCCTTGGCTGGGGGAAGGTTTGAACAGGGGGCAGTGACATTCTGTGTGGAGTTTGCATGTTCTCCCCGTGTATGCGTGGATTCTCTCCGGGTTCTTCGGCTTCCTCCCACCGTCCAAAGACATGCATGTTAGGTAAATTGGTTATTCTAAATTCTCCCTGTGTGTGTGTGTGTGTGTGTGTGTGTGAATGGTTGGTTGTCCATATCTGTGCTGGCCCTGCGACAGACTGGTGACCTGTCCAGGATGTACCCTGCCCCTCACCTGCTAAAATGCTGGGATAGGCTCCAGCTTACCCGTGACCCAAAAATGTACTAAGAGGTTAAGATGATGGATGGATGGATTAATTTATTTTCAGCATGTCCTGCAATAGTTTTTTGTATCATACTCCTTGCTGGTTATAATGTTTTGATACATCAGTTTGTCCCTCCGTCCTATAATGAACCACTTGTACCTGAGAGCACTTGCAGTTCAGCCACGAGCTTCTGGTTGCAGCGGTACTCTCCTCTGTCGGAGTCATACAGCTTTAGCAGACAGAGGCTGCCATCAGTCAGCAGAAGGTAGCGCTGGCGGTCCTGGTTGGTCTGGTAGCTGCCCTGCCGGGTAACAAGTACGTTCCTGTCCTGAAGAGTCCAGACAACATCTGAGCTGAATGAGCCATCACATAACAGACAGATGTGATGATCCTCTGGGACTGAAAAATGGGTCACTGCTGGAGAAGACCTGTCCACGTATCTGAAGCTCTGTTGCTGAAGACCTGAGTTAGAAATAATAGATCTGTTTGTTTATGTTTTTAGTTTTAGGGCACGTAAAGCGGAAAAAGCCTTTAGATTTGCTCCAGATTTTAATATTAAAAATAAATTTAAAGGAAAAAACTAATTTTAATACATGTTACGGCCCAGGCCTGTCAGCTGGAGGGAATATATGTAAATGTGACTGTGTGAGTGCTTGCAGGTGATTGGCTGGGGTTCCTTCGGCTTTGTTCCCTCCCTCCTTCGTCAGGATTGGACAATGATGTCTCCGCTCCTATAAAAGGCTGGAACTGCCCTCTTTAGTGGCAGTTGTGTGTGATTACAGCACAGCTCACCACCTCCTCCGTGTGTCTAGTGACTGCACCTGTGTGTGCATTTGGTTGATCATTGTTACCTAGTGGAGATTTGGGGTTCGGTATTTGTGTGACTAGATTTGGTAATCTTAGGTTTGAGTGCTTTAAGCCTCCAGAAAGGCATCTCTCCTTTTGTTTATGGTTTTGTATCTTTGTTCTCCCCTTTTGTTAAGTTGCCACTTTTGGGCTTTACCTGATTGCAGGACAATCTAAGTTGGTTTGCCATTGTGTTAAACGAGTCACACTTTTTGTTGGTCGGAGTTAATAATAAATGTATGTTGTTTTGGTGCCTTTTTTTTCTTTTGGTGACTTTTAGTATCGGCACCCTACCTTGTTTGGTACATTTATTTTATTATTGTAAATAAATTACTCATATTGTGAGTATTTGCCTCCGGCCTTATTTGTTGCTACCCCTCTTACCCCTAGACTACCGAGAGGTCGTAACAATACATCTTTTGTTTTTCCCCCAAAACATTCAATTAATAAAAACATACTATTAAAAAAAACAAAAAAAACAACACTGTTTAAATATATTTTTGACAAATTTGGCTTAATATGTAATTGTCTTCTGTATTTCATGTTAGCTGTGACACTCATATCAAACACTCAGTTTGTAGCCTTGTTTCCTGTTTTATCTGCCATTCCTCTTTTATCTCATGGAAACATGCTCACTGCCAACCAGTCAGACCGAAATAACAACTGCAATGGAAAATACTCCCCCGGAATGACGTATATACAGTCATAGATAGTGTGTGTGTGTGTGTGTGTGTATATATATATATATATTTATTGTTGGCCTATCTGTTCTCCCCCGTGTTATGAGTGGGTTCTCTTCACATACTCCGGCTTCCTCCCACCGTCCAAAGACATGCATGTTGGGCTAATTGGTCATTCTAAACTCTCCCTAGGACTAAGTATGACTGGTAGTTTGTCTGATTCTGTGTTGGCCCTGCGATAGACTGGTGACCTGTCCAGGGTGTACCCTGCCTTTCACCTATGTTCCCTCGACTCGTAATGGATAAAGCGGTACAGATAATGAATGAAGGCAAACTATAAAAGTGCAAAAAAAAGTGGAAATTTAGTTCGTTTTCATGCTTTTAGAGTAAGTATAACACTTCATAATTTGATAAATTAGTTTTAAATGATTTAATTTCAAATAATATATATATATATATATAATATTATTTTCAGAAATATATTCAACCATGAGAATTGTGAAAAATCATGTGAATATGTCAAAGTTGCTGAAGTTAAACCACATTTAATTATGGTGCAAACAAGGTACAAATTAAAAGCAATAAAACAAATTTTCATCTTCAATGACTGTTGCATATAAATGTTATCAAATTAATCAAAAATCATTACAAGTATTCATATAAGAACAACATCTATTTAAATAAATATAATATTGGTTTGTACCTGTGGAGTTTTCCGTACAGCAGGCCAGGTCTGTGAAATGCAACCAAAGATGACAAAAAACCACGAAACTAAGCATCTTCAGGAAAAATAAAAAGGACTGCAGAGCTGCTGCTGATCGGTCTGAAATTTAAACCACACACAGTCACACAGTTTTTCCACAGATCCCTACAGTTCTTCTTCCTCTTCCTTAAACAATAACTTGATGTGGAGCTAAATTTAGAGTCAAGGAAAATGGAGTGTACTTACTGTTTATTATGATCCTCCCTCTGGAAGCAGCAACCTCTGTAACCAGTATACCAGCAAACCCAGTGAGGTTTACACCATCTATCCCATCGGAGCCACATCTGCTGCTCCGATGTTCCGTGACTCTCTAGACTCTCTAGAAGGACAGTAGATGATGTTCCAGAGGAGGATTGATGACTTAGTGAACTTCTACAGGCCTTTGTATCAACATGGGCTTTGGGAGTGCTGCTGGAGACTTTCTGGATCAACCTGGAGTCTCTTCCACATCACTCAGAGGAAATGTATGAGTTGCTCTGGACATGGAGGACTTTGAAGGAATCAAAGTGTTTGCTCATTATTCCTCATTCTCAGCCCAGAGTCCTTTAGCTACAGACTGAATGTCTGGATTCACTGATAGAGGAGCAAGAGATGCTCTGAGTGGTCATGATGAACAGAAATTCACCTCCTTCTACAAAGACCAGGTTGCCTCAGAAAATGTACTAGATCATTCTTGGGGGTGTTCTGGTTGCAAACCCTATTGGGGTTTATCTCCGGGGGTCTGATGGCACT
The DNA here is from genome assembly GCF_017639745.1 of Melanotaenia boesemani. Lineage (NCBI taxonomy): Eukaryota > Metazoa > Chordata > Actinopteri > Atheriniformes > Melanotaeniidae > Melanotaenia > Melanotaenia boesemani. The sequence goes on from NC_055698.1 coordinate 24,713,548, forward strand.
CTCTTTGCTGTTGGAGTGGGGTGGAAACACTGGAAGGGGCATGGTTACTCCATCATGGTCATCCATTCTGTTCATGTAAACCTGCAGAACATCACTTGTTGTGTTTTTATATAATTAAATCTGAAGTGTAAAATTAAAACATGAATCAGAAGTTGGCTTGGAAACAGTTCAGATATTAAATGTTATCAGGTGAAGGATGAATTTCTGACTCGAATTAGAGTTGAGTTATTGATCGAATGGTCATAAACATGGAAAACACACACTCATCTCCCATCCTCCATGATATTCTCATGATAACATAAATATATTTTAATTCATTCATCTTTTCTTCATACATCTTCAAAGGTTTGTCTGTACTAAAGACATTTATTCTTACACAACAATTACACATTCACCATCAACCAGGCTTTTAATGGTGATAATAGATAATGATAGATGGAAATATTCAGTTTGTTTTCATGACAAAATCACTTCTTTGGTTGTTTTATCAATTTATTATTGTATTTAATTAAACTGTACCAACAAATATCTGTCCTTTTTACATCACTGCTATCTTAGAAAGGTAATGACATTTTGATAATGAAAAAAATGTCTTTAAAAAAAGTGCAAAAGGAACTGCGCTGCCAGAATTGTATCATAACATTTAGTATTCATTAGGAATGTGTTTTGTATTACAGTGCAGTCAGCAGTGGACATGCTAATTTAAATCTAAACACAGTGTTACTCTTTTAAGAGCATGCTTACCGAGTTGTTACTGCAACAGAGTGAACACAATCCAATTACTTTGTTTCCGTGGTAAATGGTAATGTTATGGTAAATAAACTGTATTTATGAAGCCCTTTTCTTGTCTTGTTGACCACTCAAAGCACTTTTACACTACAACTCACTTTCAGAATCGGACCACCAACCTTCCAGTTGACAGGTGACCAATCTTCTCCTGAGCTATCCTGGTAGGGGTGGAGAGGACTCTTCATTTTACCTACACTAGGGTCGAGGGAATGACAGAGGCTATCTTGTGATTCTCTTCTGTAACAGTTTATTATTTGTATCAAAATCCTAATTTCACATAGAGCTCTATTGACACATTCTATTTACTTTAATTTCACTGGCCAGCTATCATGTGTAATATGTGTGAATTTTCTGACCAAGTGCCACCTTGTTCATATTAGAGTTTTGTTTTCTTTGTGAATTGAGAAAGGACTTAGATACTAGACAGTAATAGTGAACTGCTATCAGACCCTTAATCAATTGTTCTCCATTGCTGCAAATATTGTTTCAACAATTATTATTTTAAAACTTAAAATATAATCAAGGCTTAGTCAGTATCTTAGGTAAAGCCAAGCAAGATTATGACTCAATGAACTCACATTATCAGAATAAACTCTGTTTTTTCTAGTTCTGATTTCAAGTGCTGGAGGATCACAGAGGATGGAGCATGTATCATCGTCTAGGTTTGATCGACTTATTATGGTATTTGCTTTTTGTCATTTTTACTCTGTCATTTGCAGTTTTTTTTTTCTTTTTGTCTTGTCTGTTTCTTTCCAGCAGATGGCTCCAGTTTCTTTAGTTCTTGTCCCCAGCTTAACACTCATCTCACCTGCTTGTGCAACTGTATTTACTTTTTTTTTTTTTGCCTTTTATGACCTTTAGTTGTATTTTAACCTCTGATTTTCTATTCTCATACTTTCATTCTTATGTCAGTACAGTTGTCATTATTTATTTATACAGCAGGTACTTGGTTTAATTGAAGGGGACACATATCTCCTGGCAGAGACAAAAAATACAAATGCTTAAAAAGAGAGTACAATTATTGAACTTTGATCTAATTGGTGGTTGTTGTTGAGCAATTTTCCTACTTCTCTGCAAATAATACAGAGTGACAGGCTTCTTCATTTAATTTAACCTTTAAAAACCTGAGATCCCTTAAGGGACTGAGAACAGATGGTGCCAAACAGCAAAAATGTCCATTTTGGAGAGTCTAATTTTAAATCTAAACTCACCTCATTAAGATAGTACACTCTTTGTAATTACATTGTCCCATATTTTTATCCCTGTATATGTGTTAAATTGTGGTTTTTATTCTATTTTTCATTGTGTAATGCCCTTGAGCAACTTGAAGGCGCTTTTCAGAAATAAATGTATTAATTTTATTCTGCTCCACTTGATCAGAGTTTACCTTTGTAGAAATGCTGTTCATATATTGTATTAAGATTTTATGGAGATTTAGAGCTATCGCTGCACCATTCCAAAGGGGTATTCTTATTTATCCTTTAAATGTTTTTTTTTCTCCTAGCCTGAAACTTTTAATCAGCCCAATGTGCCAGCTTAATTTATTCTTCATCAGTCACACATATACTGACTAATAAAGATGTATGGTGCAAAAATGTGTACTCTTTTTTGCTCTTTGGTTTGTCAATAGACAATTCATACCAAAAACATACTGAAAAATTTCCAATGAATCTGTAAAGACATAAAACCTGTAGAGCCCATGCTGCTGCAGATACTGACAGCAACTGAAATAACCACATTTACTCTTTGGGTTGAGAGCAGGAAATTTGATGTGTACGAGTTTTTCAAAAAGCCCCTCTCACAGTGCACACTACTAATACTTTTATTTGGAGACTGTGACTGTCTGGTCTTATTACAGCATCTGCAAGATCTGCATTAAAATTAATAAAACTGCATAGAAGTCCTTAAACTCAGCTATTAGCTGGGTCATGTTTGCAAATAGTAATTGGTTGTCAGACATTTTACCTAAAAAATAAAAAGGTAATTTAAAAATTAAAGTGGCAGATATTTGATATGGTAAGGTATTTTCAAACTCTCTCTGTGGCTGTCAATAAATTGTGAGGCTGAATGACTTCATATACAATTGGTTTATATTTGAAGGAAATAGCATGATTGCTTTTAAGCCACAAAAAGATAACCAAGAAAGTTTTGTCATAACATATCTTCTAACCTTATAGCAAGGATCAAACGTGTACACTAAAAGCTTTGTTAACCACCAAGGAATCGCCTTGTGTCTATTGATTTCTAACTAAATCAAGAAAAACGTTTTACTCTGGAATAAAAAGGAAAGTTTTTCAGGTGCCATGGCACAGATCTACCAAAAATGTCACCATTCCTGACATCAGTAGGCTTATTTCAGCCGTATATGGCTGACTTAATTGTTTTTGCACCTTACATGGTGTATCTGAGTCAATTATAAGTCATTTAAGTTTAAAGATTTAGAATGGCATCTGGTTTGTACTGACAGTTTGCATTAAAGTCTAGATAAGTTGATTTCTCTAAGAAACAAAAGTTTCTTGATATGTATATCTAACGAAATGTATAGTCACTGTTTCATTTCCTCTTTTACACATCCACCTTATCATTTGCCAGAATTACAAGTGCATTACAAAAAAAAAAAAAAAAACTACAGCTAAAGGTAAACACAACAGGAAATGCCTGGTTCGTAGGATTGAGAAAGAGAGGGTGGTGGTTGGTTAGGCAGACCTTAATACACACAAACAGTGTGTATTGTGTGAACAGCTCATGCATTCACCCTCAGCATTTAAACACAGAATAAGCAGAAAATACCTTTTAAAAATGTGTAGACTTATTAAAATATCAGTGCTTCTGAACTGTAACTTATTATATAATAATTATCATATATATCTACACTCACACACACACACACACACACACATATATATATATATATATATATATATATATATATATATATATATATATATATATATATATATATATATATATATAAATATTATTATATAATTATTATAATCTAATTTATTAAATTAATTGGGAAAAATCTTTTAACACATGCACAGCGTCTGTCATTTATGATGGCAAGACAGACGTGTCTACAGGCAAGATGTAAAAAGATAACTGTGTTTGAATTTGAGGTTTCCGGTTAGAGGGTTCAACACTGTTTTCCTGTCTGTGTCTGCGGCAGCCTCCCCCTCTCTCCCTCCCCTGTTGTGAATCATGAAGGCTGTCAGTGATTAGCTGATCACATATGTACCCAAAAGTATTGTTTTTGGATGTGCTAGTAAAAGTAGACAACATTTATCAGTCTCACATCAACCAGGTCAAGCTGAAGAATGAAACATGCTGATAACAGCAGCCTATTCCAGTTAGATATTGTTTGCTATTATTTCATATTATATTATTTTTATTACTTGTCATTTTTAATACGGTTTGCTATTGACACGACTGTAAAATCTAACACAGCCAAGCACACACCTATGTTAGATAGATTTATACTTTAAAGGAAATGAGATAAAATATTAAATATTGAACTGATTATTGTTTATTGATAGTGTGTGTGTTACGTGTGTGTCTGGCAGGTGGGGCTGTTCAGGTAGCTCCATGTACAATTAATGTATTACAGTTTAATGTATGGTACAATGCAAATTTAATTTGCCTTTTTAGAAATTCTTTGAATATTAGACTTCATATGACACAATTTATAATGAAAATAAGAGGCCAATAATTAAAAATATCTTTATTATTTCCAAATGCAAACGTAGCACCAGTCAGCGAATATGTCAACTTCTTCTGTGGGAAGAAACTACATATGTTGAATGCATGCATAAACATTTATTCAGAACAATTAAGTAAACTACTATTGTGAATGCTAATAACAGCTCAGGAGTTACGGGTTTTCAGACCAGTGATGGTGGAGTATGTTTCTTTTGATGCACCTACGAAAACAGATAACAATAATTCTTAACCAAAATTAAACTTTATCACAGTTTTGAGTTAAGTACACATTTGCATTTGACAACCGATTACATTTTTTTGCACTAGTTTTACGGGGATTTATACATCAAAGCGTTTAAATTGAGACAAACAAATAAATGAGTGTCATCTAAAGAAATTCCTTTTTGTGTTCAAGGAGAGTGATGACAATGCAGTAGCAAGATTTGTATTGTTTTTCATTTGCATTTATAGAATGTGAAAGAGAAATCTAAAAAAAAAAATCATGACACGGTTGATTCTGGTCTTAAATGGCAAACAACAAACTTACATGACTGACTGGAATCTTCCCAGATATGATCTTATATTTTAGGTATTTTGTGAAGAAATTTCTCATTTTGTTGTTTTGATGACTCATCCATACTAAACAAGATACTAGTTTCCTAGGAAAGTTTAGGGCCTTTTTATATTTGAGGTGGAATGGGGGTGTTTAAGTTAACTCACTGCTAAGGCACCAGTAAAAATCATACCAAAATTATCCATGATGCAAGCAACAAGCATGTGTCAGGATTTAATAGCGTAAACAATCAGCGCTAAATCCTACAACTTCCCAAATAACAGAACACGTCTAAATACCTTCATATTGTTTGGTCATATTGCATTACATCGTGTGAAACTTAAGGCAAAATGGGTTTGAGAATTGAGAACAGTGAGAAATATGTCAGGTGCACACTGTCTACACCACTCTCCACCACACAGATAATGTCACAACTTCTCTGACTCCACGTTGTCACATGATCTGCGAAATTACGCAGCAGCAGAAAGTAAAGCTGGCTTGGAAAGAGGTTCATCGTATATGGAAACTCTGACAACCATAATGCAGTAAACTTATTAAAGAATAAATGACTGCACTTGCATTTCTTTCTAAAAATATAGTAGAATAAGACTCCTTTAAAAAATGTAATTAGTTCTTTTAGCTTAAAAATAAATATCTTTTAGCATTTAGCTCAAACTAAAATAGACTAAAATATTTTTGTCTGTTTCTCTGAAATGTAGGATGAACATGTAATCATTATTCACCTGACAAACTGGCCAGGCAGTACACAGAATCTTGTTCAACAGAGGGTATAATACCTGCTGGAAATACAAGCAGAAATATAAAGCAACACATTTAATTATAAGTAATTAGAGAAAACGGTTGCATTGTCTGTGATTTCAATTTAATAATACTGTATACTGTATGTAGTTTGCAACTATTTGAACAACATTCAAACACACTGATCAATACAGTTGCAGCTACAGTGAAATTAATTCTGTGTCATAATAATCAATATATGTACAGAAATACACTAAAAAAAGGAGTTTTAGCAACTCAGTTGTGATCAAAAAAAGGAAGTAAGATGTTTTTATTTTAATTTTTCTCACCATTTGCAAGCTGAAGTCTTTCCGCTTCCTGTATCTCATCATAGATGTGGTATTGCATTTTCGTTTCTGCATTAAAATTTCATAATATTAAAAAACTTAAATTTTTCTCACAGTCTGAAAGACAGGCTGCTCAGATAATATCTGCTAAAACAACACAGTTAATCAAAGTTCACTGTACTGCCACATCATTACACCAAGCTTAAATTTTTTCTTGAAAAGTAAAAAAAGTCAGCTTTATCTGAATGTGTCAAGGAAAACCCTGATTATCCACAAAAATTAAAAATTCTCAATTGAGGTGAAATAACATTATATTATTCCTGTTGTTTGAATATGGAAAGGCTTTCTATATAACATTGGAGCCAAGTTTGACTTTACTCACCTCGTGATTTAAATATGCGCCTGCGGATAAAGTAGATGATGATGATGATGATGATCAAGCAGATAAGACAACTTATTCCAACCAGGGAAATATGAAGAAGGTGGCTGTCTAAAAACAAAACAAAAGACAGAAGAATAACACAAAGTAAGAGTATCAGCACGGTTAACTTGAACCTGAAACAGCATACCTGTCAACATTTATTTTTATTCTGCCTTTTGTAAATTATTTGTGGCTGTAAGGAAAATTTTAATTGAACTTTCTGCTCTCACTTAAAGATCCGAAGCAAATGTAAGACATCACAGGACTGTTTGGGCTACCCCTGTTTCTGATGGACGGACCTGAAGAAGCCTCTGACTGAGCACACCCTGTTGTTTCATCACTAAGTTGTTCAGAGTGTGCAGAATCGTCCATTGCATTCTGCCACAACATGAGAACTCAGATGATGACTGGACAAGTAAAGTTATGATGCTTTATTACTTTTACTGCTAATAGATTTTATAATTTTGTTCTCTGTTGCGTCATATATGTACATGTCATTTCTATTTGTACAAGTATTTCTGTTCTGAGCAGCTGCCTGTTTCAGCTAGGACACTCTTGCAAGAGAAAAAGTAAACCTTAAGACAAATACTGACAAATAAGATACATATGATCCTCACCTAAGGTCGACACACATTTGTCTAAGTGACCAGCTGTGTATATTCCTCCCAGTCTAATGCAGCTTATAAGATGGATATAAACTAACTCTGACTGTCCCAGCTTCTCTGTGCTCAGACCAGCTTTCGAGACTGTTTAGCATTTTCTGATTTTTCTGTGTAGATTAGTGACTTCATGTTTTTTACCTTCATCTGATTTCTCATTTTTGGTCACATTTAAATAAATAACTGGTTTTCCATCACAGAAGTACAGTCCAAAGTCACCACGCTCAACATTTCTTATAGTCAGTGTCTTGTTCACAGTGGAAACATGTCGACTTATTTGTTGTTGTTTTCCAGCGATTTCTCTGCTCCATGTTGGATCGTGTGATCCTTCAACATCAGGAGGACATTTCAGAGACATTTTACTCCTTTCTGTAACGTTCTGTATCTTTATTCCTGCAAATAACAAAAGATACAGAATAAGAACCAAAATTACAAGTTGTATAACGTCATAAAACATAGTAAACTTTTCTCATGTTTGATAAACTAAGTAACCAGGTGACATTAAAAAGAGCATCTGTTTTCTTTTTTTTATAGCATTTAATGAGATGTTTTCCTCTTTGACAATAAACTTAAAGTTGTATTTATACTGGCATAATTTCATGTCTTCTCTAAGTAAGACTTCTGTACAGGATTGATTATCTTTTTAGTATGCAGCTGAAAGATTAAATAAACTAACCAATACACTATTAACTTGTTCTAATCACTATCCTCAATAGCCCTGAAACTCTGGAATGGTCTCTCTCTTTCTGTGAGGTCTGCCAGAACCTTAAATGATTTAAAATCTCTTTTAAAAACATGATTGGGATTTCAAAATGTAGTTTGCATTGTTTTATTAATATTTCTTCAGTCAAAAATCAGCAAACATCTAGCGGAGAAATAAAGAGAAAACAGAAAGACTAGTAAAATCTGATTTTACCTGATGGGATCACTGTCAGCTCCACAGCTGGTTGATTATTACACAAGTATCTTCCAGAGTCTGAGACATTAACTCTGATAATTAACAGTGACTTGTCTGCTAATGTACCGTAATGTTTCTGTGGGTCCTTTATATGTTTCATGGTTTTGTCACCATCACATGTAAGTATGTCAACTTTAGGTCCAGGATTCTCTCTGCTCCATGTCACGTTACCCTTCCCAGAGTGAGGACAACGTAGAGTGATGTGCTTCTTCTCCTCAGCTACGTCATAAATTAAATCTGCAAAATGAACATTTTCTCACTTATTATAAAATCCCTGAACCTTCAGAAACATTGGGTATAAACATTCATAAAACACCTTATAATCACATTTTTACACCAACTGCAGGTGTACCTTTATGCAGAAAAAATCCCTTCTTCCCAGTTCATTGTATTATGTAGCTGCATTAATTAAAACGACTGAACTTCTGAGCTTAGAGATTAATATAATTTCACTGCATCTTGACCCCGACCTGAGCTGGCCTTTAAACAGGGTGCAGTTGTTGTGCTCACATGTTTCTGGGTTAAACTGACAAAATATAACTGAAGCCTTTCAGCAACAAAGATCGTGTTTGAATTTACTAAAAAATAAAGACACAATAACATTTTTATCAGCTGTTATTATCATATGTTACTGAGCATTTACTGCTGATCTTTGTTGCGTGTAGCTGAATATTTTTGACATTTAGGGATCACACTGGTCCTCAAGACCCACTGCCCTGCAGGTTTTAGATATTGCAACACAACTAATTTCAATTAAAAATTTGAAAGATAGCTTGTCATCAAGATGCTCATGACCCATTAATTTGAGTCAGGTGTGTTGCAGCAGGAAAACATCTAAAACCAGGAAAGTGAGCTTTTAGTACCAGGGTTGATCTAAGCGATTAATCTTATAAATTACTAAAAGCCATTTCCCTACATATACCATTTCATTCCAGATATGAATTTATTTTTACAGAAAGAGAAAAATTCAACACTATTTTGATTAATTTCTTTCAAATAATCTCTGAAATCCCATTTAAATTAACTTCTCTCACTTACGTCTTGTTAAAATTAAGATTCCTATTATGAAATTACAAGTTTAACCTGAAAGAAATCTCACCTGCAGTGATAGTCTGCAGAGCAAAAGCCAGGAGATAGCAGATGTTCGTCCTCATGATGGCAGTGACTGAAGCATCTGACAACAATGCTAACCACAGTTTTTATTTCATACAGAAACAGGAACTCTACAGTCTGAGTGTGGACACATTTCCTTGTAAACTTAAAAAAATACAGTATCAGTGACTCAAGCTTTCTGACTGTACAAACTAAATGCAATAAGTTCCTGATCTGAGTTATATACGTAGGTGGAAGCAGACAAGCTGACATCACTGCAGTAAACCTGAACTTTATTATTTAAGATTCTGAACAGTTACTAGTTATTAAAAAGTACAGACAAGGAAATAAGAGAAAACAGAACTACCACATATGATCCCAGAGCACACACAAGTGTCACAATCTAATAATGGAACAGTGTGAAGAAACATACAGCTAAGTGTTACTTTCTATCTATTTTTTGTCATGTAGCTGCAGCAAAGGCATCAACTCAAAGATTAGAAACATGAATACCATGGGATGAGTTCTGCTGATTTAACTCGCTTCTAGCCATTACAACATAAAGCAATTTCATGTACCACATTTCAGGTACATAGGTAGAAGCAGACAAGCTGCCATTACTGCAGTAAACCTGAACTTTATTTTAATTTTTTTTTCTTTATTTGTTAGTAGGCAAAATGGCCTGATTAAATAAATGTTTAAAAAAAAAGTTTTCACTTTCATCTGTTGTCTCTGTTGTTATTACAATAGCAGGTTATTGCTTTAATTACATTAAACTAATACAATATAACTTCTAGAACAGAGAGCACACAGCATAACTGATAGACTCAGATTAATTAAGGAGAAATGACCACCGAACAATGTTACAAAGTTCAAACCACATTTCCAAATTTCAAATTTAAGATTCTGAACAGTTACCAGTTATTAAAAAGTACAGACAAGGAAATAAGAGAAAACAGAGCTACCACATAGATGATCGATGAGCACACACAAGTGTCACAGTCTAATAATGGAAAAGTGTGAATAAACATTCAGCTAAGTGTTACTTTCTATCTATTTTTTGTCATGTAGCTGCAGCAAAGGCATCAACTCAAAGATTAGAAACATGAATACCATGGGATGAGTTCTGCTGATTTAACTAGCATTACAACATAAAGCAACGTTTAACTTTAAACATTTTGAAGACACATAAAATAAAGATATAATATTTTAAAAGAAAAAGGCGTAAAATCAATCACTTACAGTAAACAATGAGGGTTTAAAACCTATTTAAATTTTACATTAGCAAACTGATACTGAAAGAAGACATTTATCGTACTTAAAAGCTTCAGTTATTGTGTAGTTACAAGACTTTTTGAGCATCATGCCCATATGTTTATTCTTCACCACTGCAGCGTCCGTTTCTTTGTTTTAACCACTGCTAAGTACAAAGTTGCCACTGCTGACATTCATAATCCTAGACAGAGTATGCATATGCATGTGCTAGGATGAGTGGGGGTGTGTCTGGGGAGTGAGAGTGGGGTGACGCTGGCGGCAGGTAAGTGACGCTAATGCTGTAGGTGACGTAGTTCCGGGGGAGACGGCAGATTCAAACTAGGCGCGCCCAAACATTTCTACTTTCATTCGATTGTATTTTGTGCCAACCTAATTAAAATATTCTTTAAAGTAGGACTATAGTGTCTTTAAAAGGTACACTCTGGAGCACAGCGGGGAGGATTTGGCCAGCCTGACAGATTTTATAGATCGTTGTTACGACAGAATCGTCATGGGGAAACCAAACAACACCTCCACCCCCTCCACCTCATCTAAATCCAAGAGACAGCGAAATGAGGATTCACCTGGAGCTATTTCACCACCGGGGAACGACTCAACAGATGTTCTGATCTCTATAGATAAGAAACTCAGTAGTTTTGATGCGCGTTTGAGTCTGGTAGAAATTCTCCACAAAGAGTTCCAGGCGCTACGTGAATCATTAGAATTCAGCCAGAAGCAGGTGGAAAGTCTGGCTGCAGAAAATGCCGGTCTCAGAGAGACGGTAAAATCCCTCACCGAGGGCTTGACCCGTCTCTCAGATGAAAATAAGAAGATTAAGGAAACGGTGATCGATCTGCAGGCGCGGAGCATGAGAGAGAACCTGGTATTTGCAGGGATTCCAGAGCAGACGGAGGAGGACCCCGAGACCACGGTGAAAAACTTCATCAAAACCCACCTGAAGCTCCCAGAGGAAACGGTGAAAAACATCTCCTTTCACAGAGTCCATCGGCTCGGCGGGAGGAAACCCGGGTCCAGCAGACCAAGACCCATCGTAGCGAAGTTCGTCAGCTTCAAACAGAAGGAGCAGGTGAAGAACCAGGGCCGCGAACTGAAGGGGACCAACTTCGGAGTAAACGACCAATATTCGAGAGAGATTCTGGACCGACGGAGAGTCCTGTTTCCCATCAGAAGGAAATCTATGGCTAATGGCGCTCGCGCTGTCATCGCGGTGGATAAACTGTTTATTAATGGACAACTGTACCGCGACCCGGACGTCACTCCGTGGCTCTTCTGATCCCAGGTGCTGTATGTCAATCTCTCCAAATGATCACTCTTAACTCGCCATTATAGATCACTGACAGTAGAACACACTGCTCGTCTCACCACAGCCTCTACATCTAGATCGATGTATTTTTTTTCTGTTTTGTTTTTATATTTCACACAAATACTTTTCTCACTTTTCACTATCTTTCACGCTTTCACTGTTAATTGTAATCCAGCTCGTAATATCAGCAGCGCACGCGGCCGGTCGAAAACCGTCAGGACGCACAGCCGCACCATACATGATAAATATAAACACTCGCCTTTTATGTATGAGAGAACACGCATTAAGGTACATATACGGACATTTAACATACGGACAAACGCGCGCAATCAGGCTGCATGCAAACACGCGCGAACACGCAAGAGGGGCGCACAAAGACACACGCGTCAGTAACACGCATGAAGTATTAAACCGTTCACAATAACCATGTTAAAAATCGTCTGTTGGAATGTACATGGAGCCGGTTCCAGGGAGAAGAGGTTGAAGATCTTTAATAAATTACAGGAGCTGCAGGCTGACATTGTCTTACTACAAGAGACTCATTTAACAAACTCAACCATAGATCTTCTTCAAACAGCTCAGTTTCCTCATGTTTACTCAGCTTGTTACAATTCTAGGCAAAGAGGAGTAGCTACTCTTATTAATAAGAGACTAAATTTTGACATAGATAGCACAGTAGTGGATCCGGAAGGCAGATTTCTGATAACTTTATTATCTATTTGTAATATCAAATTATGTATTACCAATGTATATGGCCCCAATGCAGATGATCCCTCCTTTTTCCACTCCCTGTTTGCTACACTCCAGAATTATTCAGATAACAGAATAGTGCTAGCTGGTGATTTTAATGTAGTCTTGACTGAACAAGATCGCTGCAGCACATCAGCCAGTCATCGAGTCTGGCAGTCGTCAGAAACTATCAAACAGTACATGAAGGATTTTGGTCTTTGCGATGCTTGGCGCTCTCACCATCCTAAACTAAGAGAATACACCTTCTTCTCTTCAGTTCACCACTCCTTCTCTAGAATAGATTATATTTTAAATAGTAACTCACTAATGGGCGACATTTCAGAGACTCAGATACATCCAATCAGCATCAGCGATCACGCACCAGTTTCATTCACTCTGAGAAACAAAAATAATAAACCGATTGGTAAAAGCTGGAGATTTAACACCTCTTTATTGAAAGATCCTGAGTTTATTGATTATTTTAAAAAAGAATGGTCAATTTATATAGAAAAAAATGACATGCCTGAAACTTCAGCGTGTCTCCTTTGGGAAGCAGGAAAAGCAGTAATGCGAGGGAAAATAATTTCCTTCTCCTCACATAAGAAGAAGGAAACAGCAAGAGTTTTAGAATTAGAACTCAGGATTAAATCATTGGAGGAGGCTTACCGCATTTCCCCCGAAGAGCACACAATGAATAATATAAGGAAAACTAAATTGCAGCTTAAAGAAATTATAGATAAAAAAACACAGTTTTTAGTGCAAAGACTTCGCTTGGAGAACTTTGAACACAGTAACAAATCTGGAAAGTTTTTAGCAAATCAACTAAAAACAAACAAGGAGAAAACAACAATCTCCTCTGTTAAAGATCAAGACGGAAACATCAGCCATGACCCAGACAAGATAAATGACACGTTTAGGAGCTTCTATAAAACATTATATGAATCACAGATTAATCCAACAGATGAACATATTGAACAATTTTTAAACAACATTAATCTACCAAAACTAAAAAATGAAAATAAAATAAATTTAGATGCACCTATTACTGTAGATGAACTCCACAAAGCTCTCCAACATATGCCCAACAATAAAGCCCCGGGTCCAGATGGTTACTCAGCAGAATTTTACAAGGAATTCTGGACAACGCTAGCTCCTACATTTTATAATATGTTGTTAGAAATACAGGAAAAACAAAAAATACCGCAAAATATGAACTTAGCTAATATAACACTATTGCTAAAACCAGGCAAAGACCCCACACTTCCATCCAGTTACCGTCCCATATCTTTAATAAATGTAGACCTGAAAATAATTAGTAAAGCTCTTGCCAGAAGGATAGAAAAAATAACCCCTCTTATAATACATCCGGACCAGACAGGTTTTATAAAAGGTCGACATTCATCTACTAACACACGTAGACTAATTAACCTCATTGATTACTCTACTTTACATAATCTAGAATCCACAATCATTTCTCTAGATGCAGAAAAAGCCTTCGACAGGGTAAACTGGAAGTTTCTATTTGCAACACTAGACAAATTTGGGTTTGGACCTTCTTTCATAGAGTGGATTGAAATATTATATAATAACCCAAATGCATGTGTGAAAACCAACGATCAAACTTCTCCAAGCTTCCGCTTACAGAGAGGCACCAGACAGGGCTGCCCACTCTCCCCCTCACTTTTTGCCATTTTCATAGAGCCGTTAGCAGCTGCTATTAGACAAAATACAGAAATTAAAGGAATCCAGGGCAAAAATATAGAACATAAAATAAGTCTTTATGCAGATGATGTATTACTCTTCCTTCAGAACTCACAAACATCACTCTCTGAGACAATCACAGTTATTAATAAGTTCTCATCAATATCTGATTATTCTATTAACTGGTCTAAGACTACAGCCATGTCCATCAACTGTGACCTACAAAACATCCCTAATATCAAAATACAGACAGGAAACATTAGATATTTAGGTATAAATATTTCCCCCAGATTATCAGATTTAACAAAATTAAACTATGTTCAGCTACTAAAAACAATAGAAGATGATCTCTTACGGTGGAGGCGCTTACCCATCTCACTAATGGGGAGAGTTGCCACCATTAAGATGATGATTCTACCTAAAGTTAATTATTTATTTTCAATGATACCCACTAAACCCTCCACCAGTTGGTTTAAATCTCTGGACTCTTTCATATCCAAGTTTCTTTGGAAAAACAAGCCGTCACGTATCAGCCTTAAAACCTTACAGCAGACTAAAGATAGAGGAGGACTGGACCTACCAAACTTTAATCACTACTTTATAGCTAACAGGCTGCAGTACATCTCCAAGTGGCTCAAACCCAGTTATCTGGATGAGCCGTGGCTAGATGTGGAGCAGGCTTTGTGTGAGGACTTAGTCATCTCTGACCTGCCGTTCATCAGCTCAACCATTAAACCATATAAGTGCTTTAAAAGCCTTAACATCCGTTTTTCCTTAATGGCTTGGTGGGAATTCTGTAAGATAACCAGATCTTCCCTCTTTCCATGTAGACTTACACCCATCTGGAACAACCCTGACATCCTGCAGAACAAAAAGATGATAAACTTCACTCAATGGAAGACTAAAGGAATACAACAGTTAGGACAGATAATAGAAAATGGAAACTTTGTATCTTTCAACACAATTGTCTCACAGTATGGAATCAACAGCAATAAATTCTTAGAGTACCACCAACTAAAATCAATTATATGTAAGAAGTATACCCCTGTACAGTTAGACTTGCAGCTTCCTGTCAGAATAGCAGAATTCCTGAATCATAATACTCCAAAATTATTATCAAAAATATATAGATTACTTGCAAAGCTAGAAGACAGGATATCTCTCCCAACTTCAAAATGGGAAGATGATTTATCTAATAACTTTGATCAGAAAAGATGGTCACAAATATGTTTAAACACGTTTAAAATGACTCAGAATTCAAATATACAACTAATACAATTCAAAATTCTCCATAGAACTCATTATACAGGACACAGGATGTTCAGGATGGGCCTTTCACCATCAGATATCTGCCCACACTGCTCTGAGAACACCTCTGATAGCTACATCCATGCGCTGTGGTCCTGCACACCTGTCCAAAGGTTCTGGATTAAGGTGTGTGAAGATCTCTCAAAATGGTTTAAAACTAGTTTTCCTGCAAACCCCACACTTTGCCTACTGGGCGACCTGGGTGACACCAACATAGGAATACAGTCTTATGCATCGCAAAGAAAACTTTGGGGGGGGGGGGTGAGTGGGACAGTGGTGTGTGTGTGGGGGGATGGGTGGTGGAGGGATGGTGTGTGTGTGTGGGAGGGTGGGGTGTGTGGAGGTGGATGTGTGGTGTGTGGGAGGGGGGGTGGTGTGGGTGTGGGAGGATGAATGGTGGAGGGATGATGTATGTGGGGGAGGATGGGGTATGTGTGGGAGAATGTATGGTGCAGGGATGGGGAGTGTGTGGGAGGATGGATGGTGGAAGAATGGTGTGTGTGCAGGAGGATGGATGGTGTATGGGAGGGAGGATGGTGTGTGTGTGGGGGAGTGGTGTATGTTTGGGAGAGTGGGTGATGGAGGGGTGGTGTGTGTGTGTGTGGGAGGATGGGGTACGTGAAGGTGGATGTTTGGTGTAGGAGAGGGAGGACGGTGTATGTGTAGGAGAATGATGTATGTGTGGGAGGATGGGTAGTGGAAGGATGGTGTGTGTGTGTGTGTGTGTGTGTGTGGGAGGTGTGAAGGTGGAGGATGGTGTATGTGTGGGAGGATGAGTGGTGGAGGGATGATGTGTGTGTGGGAGGATGGGGTAGGTGTGGGAGAGTGTATGGTGGAAGGATGGTGAGTGTGTGGGAGGATGGATGGTGGAAGGACGGTGTGTGTGTGGAAGGATGGATGGTGGAAGGATGGTGTGTGTGTGTGGGAGGACAGAGTATGTGAGGGTGGGATGGTGTATGTGTGGGAGGATGAATGGAGGAGTGGAAGGAGAGTGTGTGTGTTTGTGTGTGTTGGTCTGGGGGGGGGGGGGCAGGACTGGTTCTCGGGGTGTGCGGCTGGGCGCTGGGGTGTGGGGCTGGCCTCTGGCGGTGGCCGTCTGGGCGGGCCGGGTCCCCCCGGGTGGCGTGCTGGCCCTTGGCCTGTGGGGGTGGGGGGTGTCCCTGCGCTCCTGGGCCCGGGCCCTCTGCCCCGTCTGTCCCGGGCGGCCGGTGCCCGGGGGGGTCGGGGACTGCTGGCCTCGGCCTGCCGGGGCCGGTGCCCTGTGTCCGCGGGGCGGCTCCTGCTGGGGTCTCCTGCTGCTGCCTTCCTGGGCGGGCGAGTGGTCGTCTCTGTGGACCGGTCGGGATCTGTAGCGGGACCGCTGGCCTGACTCTGGCCTCTGTTCAAGTGAGGTGGCATCTGCATGATCACTCTGCATGGTCCCTGAACGTCTCCACACAGTCTTTGCGTCGCCGTGTGGCCGAGTTCTCCAGCATATCCACACAGGTTTCTCTGCGCGTGTTCTTGAATACAGCAGTTTCACTTATATCTATTATCATATTTTTTTTCTTTTTTTTTATTATTTCTGTTCTTATTATTATTATTATTACTCTTACTCTTATTATTATTACTACTACTATTATTATTATTACTACTACTATTATTATTATTGTTACTATTATCAACTAATTGTGTAATGACCTACTGGCCAGGATGATCTTAGCTATATATGTTGTAAGTAGTATGGATTACATGGTTTTCTGTATAATGTTTTAAGTCCCCATCCGCACTCCCCACACCCTTTCTGTCCCTCTCTCTCCCCTCCCTCTTCGCTCTACTTTCTTTTCTATCTCTCTCTCTCTCTGTCCCCTCCGGTCGAGTCCAGCATTAAGAGTCTGATTTAATAAAGTTTTTCATGTCATCAAGAGGGACTTTATACATGTAGTATAAATCCCTGCTTGATAGAGTAAAATTGCCCAGCACCAGACAGCAGCCAGACAATCATTTTGTTTGCAACGATGCTGGACAAGACAGGTTAAAAAAAAAAAAAAAAAAAAAAAAAAAAACACTTTCTCTACCATGAATATGAACCAATCTCTTTAAGGTTTCAAGGTTGGTCTTTTCCTGCTGATGTGTGCTTGACTGCTCTTAGCTTTGTCTTTGGTTCTTAATCTGTAAATATGGTCACTTTGACTGGCATATTTAAACAAGTTTTCTCTCTTTTCAACCAGTAGTGACAATATTTAGACAGGAGGGTGAAGCAGAAGTTATTCTTCAAACCTGATTGGACTAAAATTTGAATCTTTGTGGCCTAATGTCTGTTTAATTATGCCATCATCAGCACACCAGCCAGAAGCAGCAAATCAAACAAATGACACCGTCATGACTTGTAGGGAAAGGCTATTGATGAAGTATTTACTTAGAAAAATTGACATTTTTATTATGAAATGTATTGTTTAAGTGACTTGAAAAGAAAAATGCTGGAGAAAGAACAAAATGAAGACGTCTGCAGGGATGCCGGTCATGGCCACCAACTTGTCTGTAGTACGATCTTTTTCCACAAGATACTCATTTCACTTCACACTTAAGACTAACACTGACCACAGTTCAGCTTTTGCTCTTTCTTTCTACCTTTTGTCAGATGAAGGATCAAAAATACTTTTGATGCACTTAACAGTTAATGAATGAATAAATGAAGACAATATAGCTGTCTTACACTAAACACTAAATACATAATTTTCTAAACTGAAATAAAAGTAAATAAATGCAGCAGAGATATTTTAAATAAAATTACATTTTTGTAATAAAAATTCAGTAATCTAACGTAAATTAGCAAAATGTAAAAGCACAAACTGAAAAGATATCAAACAGACAGCAGACCTACCACATGTTGGAAACAAACAACAATAAAAAAAACAAACTTTTTCAAAGTAGAATTAGATCTAAAAGATGTCACAGTGTCACAGACTGAATATAGCCTACTGTAATACAAAATGCAGCTAGGAATTGTTAGCCTAAAATGTTTTTGATCAGCAAAAAGCAGCAGTATTATCATCTTTAACATTAACAGTAGAAATTTAACTGTAATCTAGTAATATCTGCACAAACTGAAGTTCTGAAAAAAAGAGGATTGCTCCTGTTCAATAAAAGATGAAAGCTACTTTTAATTTGAGCATTATTGTTCCTGTTAAATCTTCTCCATCTTCAGCTACTGAGCAGACAAAGGAAATAAACACGTAAACTGGTTTGTTCACTTCTGAACAACAAACAGCTTCTAAGGTTTTAACTCAGTATACTTTTAGTATCTTATTTTTTTGTGATGTGTAATTTTGTTTCCCTTTTTGTTGCAATGACAATAAAGTTCTATTCTATTCACAAATGCTAAGCTAACAGTGGAAACAGTGCCCTCATGTGGCCATTTGTGGAACATGTCCTGATTAAGCTCTGTAATCTGTGTAGTTTGATCGTAAAATAAAAATTTTGGATTTAAAAAATGTGAACTCACTGTCTAAATGAATGATTTTATCCATAGATTCTTCAAATCAAATCCTTTTAGAGAAAAATGATAGAAACCCGAAACAGTTTCTCCAGGTTTTCACATCAGGAGCTTTTTTCTTCTGATACTGACCCACAACTGAATCATTAATTAATCTTTATGAAAAATTAAGAATTAGAAGAAAGAATAAAAGCAGACCAAACTGAAGATTATAATGTCCACTTTACAGAACAAATTTCTGTATCCAGAGTCTCATTCGTGCTCTGTGAGTGTACGGTAGATCTCACTGTGGTCTTGGCTGGCAGGATGGAGGCTCTCGTACGTTGAGTCTTCACATGCAGAGGGAGTGCAGTTCTCATAGACCATATTCTACAAACAAACATTGATTTGATCATAAAAAAATGCAACCTAAAACAATGAAAGATTAATTAAATCTTTCCTGCAGCAAACTTTCAACAGAAAGCAAGGATTAAAAGAAAAAAATCACCTCCATGTTTGAGCCATCTGACCTTCCTCTATCCATCACACCTGTAAAACAAACAGTATTTTACTGTAGTACAATAAGATATCATTCACAGTCTAGATGAGTCTGAAAGAATTAACTGCTGTAATTAACTGATAATAAAACAACTATGACATCAGTAAAGAAATGATGAAACTTGACAGACCAAAGACAGTGAGGGAAAATCAGAAACTTCAAATATTATTTCTTTGGTGGCAACTTTCAAACAGTAAGGCAACACAGCATGTGTAAGTATGTCAACTTTAGGTCCAGGATTCTCTCTGCTCCATGTCACGTTACCCTTCCCAGAGTGAGGACAATGTAGAGTGATGTGCTTCTTCTCCTCAGCTACGTCATAAATTAACTCTGCAAAATGAACATTGTATCATTGATTATAAAATCCCTGAACCTTCAGAAACATTGGGTATAAACATTCATAAAACACCTTATAATCACATTGTTACACCAACTGCAGATGTACCTTTATGCAGAAAAAATCCCTTCTTCCCAGTTCATTGTATTATGTAGCTGCATTAATTAAAACGACTGAACTTCTGAGCTTAGAGATTAATGTAATTTCACTGGATCTTAACCCCGACCTGAGCTGGCCTTTAAACAGGGTGCAGTTATTGTGCTCACATGTTTCCGGGTTAAACTGACAAAATATAACTGAAGCCTTTCAGCAACAAAGATCCTGTTTGAAATTTACTAAAAAATAAAGACACAATAACATTTTTATCAGCTGTTATTATCATATGTTACTGAGCATTTACTGCTGATCTTTGTTGCATGCAGCTGAATATTTTTGACACTTAGGGATCCCACTGGTCCTCAAGACCCACTGCCCTGCAGGTTTTAGATGTTGCAACACAACTAATTCTAATTAAAAAACAGCTTGTCATCAAGATGCTCTTGACCCATTAATTTGAGTCAGGTGTGTTGCAGCAGGGAAACATCTAAAACCAGGAAAGTGAGCTTTGGGTACCAGGGTTGATGATCACCATTTTGGTCAATCTAAGCAATTAGTCTTATAAATTACTACAAGCCATTTCCCTACATATACCATTTCATTCCAGATATGAATTTATTTTTACAGAAAGAGAAAAGTTCAACAGTATTTTGATTAATTTCTTTCAAATAATCTCTGAAATCCCATTTAAACAAACTTCTCTCACTTACGTCCTGTTAAAATTAAGATTGCTATTATTAAATTACAAGATTAACTTGAAAAATTCTCACCTGCAGTGATAGTCTGCAGAGCAAAAGCCAGGAGGTAGCAGATGTTCGTCCTCATGATGGCAGTGACTGAAGCATCTGACAGCAATGCTAACCACAGTTTTTATTTGATACAGAAACAGGAACTCTACAGTCTGGGTGTGGACACATTTCCTTGTAAACTTAAAAAAATACAGTATCAGTGACTCAAGCTTTCTGACTGTACAAACTAAATGCAATAAGTTCCTGATCTGAGTTATATACGTAGGTGGAAGCAGACAAGCTGACATTACTGCAGTAAACCTGAACTTAATTAATTTAATATTCTGAACAGTTACCAGTTATTTAAAAAGTACAGACAAGGAAATAAGAGAAAACAGAACTACCACATATCATCCCAGAGCACACACAAGTGTCACAGTCTAATAATGGAAAGGTGTGAAGAAACATGCAGCTAAGTGTTATTTTCGATCCATTTTTTTGTCAT
Source organism: Melanotaenia boesemani (assembly GCF_017639745.1). Taxonomy (NCBI): domain Eukaryota; kingdom Metazoa; phylum Chordata; class Actinopteri; order Atheriniformes; family Melanotaeniidae; genus Melanotaenia; species Melanotaenia boesemani. Next base: position 24,734,799 of record NC_055698.1, read on the forward strand.
GTAGCTGCAGCAAAGGCATCAACTCAAAGATTAGAAACATGAATACCATGTGATAAGTTCTGCTGATTTCAATTCAATTCAATTCAATTCAAAGCGTTTATTGTCACATGCACAGTAAGGAAACAGGTTTCCCTGTACAGTGAAATTCTTGCTTTGCCGTCCACACCGAATGCCATAAATATTCAGAGTAAGTAGAAAAGACTAATTTAAGAAAAGCATGCAGAAGAGTAAACATAAATATAAACTACAGGTAAAATATATGTAAAGTAAAGTAATCTATGTACATAATGTGCAGCGTGCTACATAAACTGTGCAACATTCAGCATTGAATGATTAATTGTGCAAAAAAAAGAACTGTCATGAGGTAGACGGTATGATACATGTGCAAATACTGCTTCTAGCCATTACAACATAAAGCAATTTCATGTACCACATCTCAGTTACATAGGTAGAAGCAGACAAGCTGACATTACTGCAGTAAACCTGAACTTTTAAATTAAATTTTATTTCTTTATTTGTTAGTAGGCAACATGGCCTGATTAAATAAATTTAAAAACGAAAGTCTTCACTTTCATCTGTTGTCTCTGCTGTTATTAAAATAGCAGGTTATTCCTTTAATCAAAGTAAACTAATACAATATAACTTCTAGAACAGAGAGCACACAGCATAACTGATAGACTCAGATTAATTAAGGAGAAATGACCCCGAACAATGTTACAAAGTTCAAACCACATTTCCAAATTTCAAATTTAAGATTCTGAACAGTTACCAGTTATTAAAAAGTATAGACAAGGAAATAAGAGAAAACAGAACTACCACATAGATGACCCCTGAGCACACACAAGTGTCACAGTTATAATGGAAAAGTGTGAATAAACATGCAGCTAAGTGTTACTTTCTATTTTTTGTCATGTAGCTGCAGCAAAGGCATCAACTCAAAGATTAGAAACATGAATACCATGGGATGAGTTCTGCTGATTTAACTCGCATTACAACATAAAGCAACTTTTAACTTTAAACATTTTGAAGACACATAAAATAAAGATATAATATTTGATAAGAAAAAGGGGCAAAATCAATCACTTACAGTAAACGATGAGGGTTTAAAACCTAGTTAAATTTTACATTAGCAAACTGATACTGAAAGAAGACATTTATCATACTTAAAAGCTTCAGTTATTGTGTAGTTACAAGACTTTTTGAGCATCATGCCCATATGTTTATTCTTCACCACTGCAGCGTCCGTTTCTTTGTTTTCACCACTGCTAAGTACAAAGTTGCCACTGCTGACATTCATAATCCTAGACAGAGAACTTTGATAACGCGTGTGATTCTCTAACTTTTCTTTTAGCACCACCATCAGGTTGAAAATTGTTCTCATGCAACTTGTGGTATTTTTAGTCTTGCATGAGGCAGTGCAGTCCAACTCAGTGCAGCTATTACTGTATATGTTTCATTTTCCATTACAGATGGTGACTCCTTGACATGAGTTCAATCAGCTGTTTATCACTGCAGTATGTTTGAAGCTGTGACAACACAAGAAAGACAAGAAAGAAGTTTATTATATTTACACTAACTACTTTTCTTCTCAAGCAACTTTCTTGTGGAGTATAGAGTTGATATTAGACTGAATGAACCTGTGTCAAGCTTTGATCATACAAAGATAAAGGATCTCTTGAAAATAATCATAAAAGCAGATATTTTGGTCAGCAGAGACAAACAAATACAAATGTAAGACCATGAAAATGATTAAAAATGAAACTGAATAAAAAGCAGAAATTAGCTCTTTTTTGCCCCAGATTGCACAAATAGAAAGAGGGAAGGATGTGTGTGGTGGATGGTAGGTGTAACCTGTCACTGCACAACAGAATAACAACTTAAAAATACCAAGAAAAATCTGGAATTATTTAAACTTTTTTTTTCTTTTTTTGATCCCTAAATATTGAAACTGAATAACCAGTCATAGATAATATTACGTCACATCAATGGGGTCATTTAATGCTATAACGAGGTACTCTGGGCATAGCTTTTCCATCATCCATTAGTGTGTCACCATTAGTGTAGTAAAGTCAATACCATATTGTTGCTATAATTAATTGTGTCTTTTGTGGTCAGATGAGACCATCTTGAGTTTGGACTTAAAATAGGATTTTGAGTCCATGCTTAAATTGTCACCATACGTTGAGGTAGTAATTAGATAAACCTTTTTGCAGCATGAATTCCAGTGTGTGGGCTTATGTTCCAGTCAACTTTAGGACTTATGTGAAAGATGTGCATGTTTTATTCTTGCATTTTTGCTAATACTCATTACAAGTAAGTAAATAGTCAAGTTTTCACCACAATGTTAAATGAGTCTTTTATTGGAAGATGGTTAAAGCAAACAGTATCATGGGAGATTAAATACACCAAATATACACAACCAGAGACACAAATTAGTCATAGTCACAAATATATATTAAAAGTGTCACTGTTAAAAATACTTTTAAAACTATTAGATGAACTAACACTTTCTCTACCATGAATATGAACCAATCTCTTTAAGGTTTCAAGGTTGGTCTTTTCCTGCTGATGTGTCCTTGACTGCTCTTAGCTTTGTCTTTGGTTCATAATCTGTAAATATGGTCACTTTGACTGGCATATTTAAACAAGTTTTCTCTCTTTTTTCAACCAGTAGTGACAATATTTAGAGAGGGGAGTGAAGCAGAAGTTATACTTCAAACGTGATTGGACTAAAATTTGAATCTTTGTGGCCTAATGTCTGTTTAATTATGCCACCATCAGCACACCAGCCAGAAGCAGCAAATCAAACAAATGACACCGTCATGACTTGTAGGGAAAGGCTATTGATGTAGTATTTACTTAGAAAAATTGACATTTTTATTATGAAATGTATTGTTTAAGTGACTTGAAAAGAAAAATGCTGGAGAAAGAAAAATAAATGAAGACGTCTGCAGGGATGCCGGTCATGGCCACCAACATGTCTGTAGTACGATCTTTTTCCACAAGATACTCACTTCACTTCACACTTAAGACTAACACTGACCACAGTTCAGCTTTTGCTCTTTCTTTCTTTCTTTTGTCAGATGGAGGATCAGAAATACTTTTGATCCACTTAACAGTTAATAAATGAATAAATGAAGACAATATAGCTGTCTTACACTAAACACTAAATACAGAATTTTCTAAACTGAAATAAAAGTAAATAAATGCAACAGAGATGTTTTATATGAAATTACATTTTTGTAATAAAAATTCAGTAATCTAACTTAAATTAGCAAAATATAAAAGCACAAACTGAAAAGATATCAAACAGACAGCAGACCTACCACATGTTGGAAACAAACAACAATAAAAAAAACAAACTTTTTCAAAGTAGAATTAGATCTAAAAGTGTCACAGTGTCACAGACTGAATATAGCCTACTGTAATACAAAATGCAGCTAGGAATTGTTAGCCAAAAATGTTTTTGATCGGCAAAAAGCAGCTGTGTTATCATCATTAACATTAACAGTAGAAATTTAACTATAATCTAATAATATCTGCACAAACTGAAGATCTGAAAAAAGAGGATTGCTCCTGTTCAATAAAAGATGAAAGCTACTTTTAATTTGAGCATTATTGTTCCTGTTAAATCTTCTCCATCTTCAGCTACTGAGCAGACAAAGGAAATAAACATGTAAACTGGTTTGTTCACTTCTGAACAACAAACAGCTTCTAAGGTTTTAACTCAGTATACTCTTAGTATCTTATTTTTATTTGTGATTTAATTTCGTTTCTCTTTTTGTTGCAATGACAATAAAGTTCTATTCTATTATCTGGTGCTAAGCTAACAGTGGAAACAGTGCCCTCATGTGGCCATTTGTGGAACATGTCCTGATTAAGCTCTGTAATCTGTGTAGTTTGATCGTAAAATAAAAATTTTGGATTTAAAAAATGTGAACTCACTGTCTAAATGAATGATTTGATCCATAGATTCTTCAAATCAAACCTTTTTAGAGAAAAATGATAGAAACCCGGAACAGTTTCTCCAGGTTTTCACATCAGGAGCTTTTTTCTTCTGATACTGACCCACAACTGAATCATTAATTAATCTTTATGAAAAATTAAGAATTAGAAGAAAGAATAAAAGCAGACCAAACTGAAGATTATAATGTCCACTTTACAGAACAAATTTCTGTATCCAGAGTCTCATGCGTGCTCTGTGAGTGTACGGTAGATCTCACTGTGGTCTTGGCTGGCAGGATGGAGGCTCTCGTACGTTGAGTCTTCACATGCAGAGGGAGTGCAGTTCTCATAGACCATATTCTACAAACAAACATTGATTTGATCATAAAAAAATGCAACCTAAAACACTTGATGTGCGTTAGTAACCTTCCGCTCTGAACATCTCAGTCTCCCATGTTATTCATGTTTTCTGTTATCTGAATTCACTTTACTGTCTTATATCTTATAATATTATGTCTTATATTTATGGAAAACTGGAATCTGTTCCATTTCACAGTGACAGATTAATTTAATCTTTCCTGCAGCAAACTTTCAACAGAAAGCAAGGATTAAAAGAAAGAAATCACCTCCATGTTTGAGCCATCTGACCTTCCTCTATCCATCACACCTGTAAAACAAACAGTATTTTACTGTAGTACAATAAGATATCATTCACAGTATAGATGAGTCTGAAAGAATTAACTGCTGTAATTAACTGATAATAAAACAACTATGACATCAGTAAAGAAATGATGAAACTTGACAGACCAAAGACAGTGAGGGAAAATCAGAAACTTCAAATATTATTTCTTTGGTGGCAACTTTCAAACAGTAAGGCAACACAGCATCAAAGGAGAGCCACAAATACACACATAAGTTTACAAGAATTAAGAAATAAAAAAGGCAATGTAAACACACAGATCCAGTCCTGTCAAAGGCTACAGGTAGAAGTATGACATTGAGGGAAAGAATCAGTGTGGTTTCCATCCAGGTTATGAACGGTGGACCAGATGTTTATCATTACAGAGTTACTGGGAGGTTCGTTGGTGTTTGACCATCCAGTCTGACCACAATCCCAGACTGATTCAGTAGGGGTACTGTGGGAGTATGCAGTACCAGAGTCGTTGTGGAGTATTGAGTATGTGTTTACCCAAAATAAGAACTGTGTCTGGATCATCGTTGCAACATCAAGCTCTTTTCTATGCATGTAGGACTCTGCTAGGGCAGCTCATTGTCACAAATCCTGTTTGTTGACTTCATGGACAGTACCTTTAGGTGTAGCATTGGGTAGGCTGTCTGGATTGCGGGTTCAGGTTCTCATCTCTGCTTTATGCAGTTGATGATTCTGTTGACTTCTTCCAGCCATGACTTTCAGCTTGTACTGACACTTGACTGTAAAGTTGTTAAATTAAGCTCCTATCAGTCTGAGAACATGGTCCTCAGATTAAAAATTGCATGAGTACTCCATCACAGTCAGGAATAAGACCCTGCCTAACGTGGAGAAGCTCAAGGTTTTCAGGGTCTTGTTCACAAATTCTGGAATTTGCAGCAGGAAATGGACAGAAGGATTTTATCAGCAGTAATAAAGCTGTTGAAATAGCATGTTGTTGTAAAGGAGAAACTGAGAACAAAAATTCAGCTTTCGATTTACTTTTCTGACTTTGTTCCAACCCTAACCTATGATCTTGACAGTTTGGTAGACACCTAAAGATAAGCTAAGTGGTGTGGATATCTGATAGAATGCCTCCAGATTGCCTCCTGTTGGAACTTAGGAGGATATTCAAGATCATGTTTCCACCGAGACACCCTAGAGGGATGATGTATAGTTCTTAAAAACACTACAATCTCATATGGGGAGTTGAGAAGTGGCAATGAGGAAAGGGATGTTTAGATTTCCCTCCTGAAACAGTTGCCCACATGACCAAATGAATGGATGATCTTTTCTATGTAATGCTGCACTTTTTCTCATTAAGTTAAAGTCATCAATAACTTTTTTTTAGCCAAAACGAATAAATGTATATTGGTTTTCTCAACATGGATAGGGGGATATTATGAACCCAGGCTCTCTTGAAAAATAAAAAATATATATTCCTGTTTGAATATGAGAAAGCTTTACATCTATGTAGTCAAATTTGGAGTCAAATTTGACTTTACTCACCTCGTGATTTAAATATGCACCTGCGGGTAAAGTAGATGATGATGATGATAATGATCAAGAAGATAAGACAACTCATTCCAACCAGGAAACTATGACGAAAGTGGATGACTAAAAAAAAAAACAAAAGACAGAAAAATAACACAAAGTAAGAGTATCAGCACAGTAAACTTGAACGTGAAACATCATACCTGTAAACATTTACTTTTATTTTGATATCTTAATTTAGTCTTAAATTATTTGTAGCTGTTAGGAAAACTTTAATTAAACTTGCTGTCTTTAGGTAGACAGTTGTGGGTAGTGCTCGCCTTCCAATAGCTGCCTTCTTTTAATCAGCAGGACAACTCAAACCAGATTATTCCATTCATTTTTATATGCACATTTAAATAGAGTTAATATCCATCTTAGTCTTCATCTGCTCCAGCTACAGCAGACAAATAATAATTCAAGTAGGGTATGTAGGAAAAAAAATTCTTACTCTTTGATTAAGCTAAGATAAATGTTTCTATTCAGTGTTTATATTAACTTATTTATACCAGATGTTTAAATGTACAGATGTGAAAGTGTTAGCCATCTCCTAAAAAAGCAGAATATCAAACTATTACCTACTTGTATTATTTTCTGTGTAGATTAGTGACTTCATGTTTCTTACCTTCATCTGATTTCTCATTTTTGGTCACATTTAAATAAATAACTGGTTTTCCATCACAGAAGTACAGTCCGAAGTCATCACGCTCAACATTTCTTATAGTCAGTGTCTTGTCCACAGTGGAAACATGTCGACTTATTTGTTGTTGTTTTCCAGCGATTTCTCTGCTCCATGTTGGATCGTGTGATCCTTCAACATCAGGAGGACATTTCAGAGAAATGTTACTCCTTTCTTTAACGTTCTGTATCTTTATTCCTTCAAATAACAAAAGATACAGAATAAGAACCAGATTAAAAGTTGTATAACGTCATAAAACATAGTAAACTTTTCTCATGTTTGATAAACTAAGTGACCAGGTGACATTAAAAAGAGCATCTGTTTTGTTTTGTTATAGCATTTAACAAGTTGTTTTCCTCTTTGACAACAAACTTAATCCTAAATTTATAATAGCATAATTTCAAGCATGTCTTCTCTAAGTAAGATTTCTGTACAGGAATAATTATATGTTTTAAGTATGCAGCTAAATAATTAAATAAACTAACCAATACAGTATTAACTTGTTCTAAAGGCCTGTGATTGATTAAATATAAACCTGTTTAATTCTATAATAACTAATCTGAGAGCACTGATAGATTTATACACTGTCCAAAGTTTATAAGGGATTATTTTACAGTTTCTGTTATTGATTCATTTGGTTTGAAGATGTAAAAATGTATAATATGTCAACCTGCAAAACACCACTCAATAGATTTTCTTTAAAAATGAATCAATAGGTAGGTCTGTTAGATGCACTACTGTGTATCAGACTGCTGGTGGCTCACAATAAAAGGTCCATTAGTTATTACAAAGGGAATCCAATATTACAAACAAATCGCTGTCCATGTCAGGCAGATCTGATTGGATTTTAAAGTGTAGTTTGCATTATTTTATTGCAGACAAATAAAGAGAAAACAGAAAGACTAGTAAAATCTGAATTTACCTGATGGGATCACTGTCAGCTCCACAGCTGGTTGATTATTACACAAGTATCTTCCAGAGTCTGAGACATTAATTCGGAAAATGAACAGTGACTTGTCTATTAATGTACTGTAATGCTTCTGTGGGTCCTTTATATGTTTTATGGTTTTGTCATCAACATGTGTAAGTATGTCAACTTTAGGTCCAGGATTCTCTCTGCTCCATGTCACGCTACCCTTCCCAGAGTGAGGACAATGTAGAGTGATTTGTTTCTTCTCCTCAGCTACGTCATAAATTAACTCTGCAAAATGAACATTTTTTCATTGATTATAAAATCCCTGAACCTTCAGAAACATTGGGTATAAACATTCATAAAACACCTTATAACCACATTTTTACACCAACTGCAGATGTACCTTTATGCAGAAAAAATCCCTTCTTCCCAGTTCATTGTATTATGTAGCTGCATTAATTAAAACGACTGAACTTCTGAGCTTAGAGATTAATGTAATTTCACTGGATCTTAACCCCGACCTGAGCTGGCCTTTAAACAGGGTGCAGTTGTTGTGCTCACATGTTTCCGGGTTAAACTGACAAAATATAACTGAAGCCTTTCAGCAACAAAGATCCTGTTTGAATTTACTAAAAAATAAAAACACAATAACATTTTTATCAGCTGTTATTATCATATGTTACTGAGTATTTACTGCTGATCTTTGTTGCATGTAGCTGAATATTTTTGACACTTAGGGATCACACTGGTCCTCAAGACCCACTTCCCTGCAGGTTTTAGATGTTGCAACACAACTAATTCTAATTAAAAATTTGTACGACAGCTTCTCATCAAGATGCTCTTGACCCATTAATTTGAGTCAGGTGTGTTGCAGCAGGGAAACATCTAAAACCAGGAAAGTGAGCTTTAGGTACCAGGGTTGATAATCATCATTTTGGTCAATCTAAGCAATTAGTTTTATAAATTACTACAAGCCATTTCCCTACATATAACATTTCATTCCAGATATGAATTTTTTTTACAGAAAGAGAACTTATTCCAACCAGGGAACTATGAAGAAGGTGGCTGTCTAAAAACAAAACAAAAGACAGAAGAATAACACAAAGTAAGAGTATCAGCACGGTTAACTTGAACGTGAAACAGCATACCTGTCAACATTTATTTTTATTCTGCCTTTTGTAAATTATTTGTGGCTGTAAGGAAAATTTTAATTGAACTTTCTGCTCTCACTTAAAGATCCGAGCAAATGTACGACATCACAGGACTGTTTGGGCTACCCCTGTTTCTGATGGACGGACCTGAAGAAGCCTCTGACTGAGCACACCCTGTTGTTTCATCACTAAGTTGTTCAGAGTGTGCAGAATCGTCCATTGCATTCTGCCACAACATGAGAACTGAGATGATGACTGGACAAGTAAAGTTATGATGCTTTATTACTTTTACTGCTAATAGATTTTATAATTTTGTTCTCTATTGCGTCATATATGTACATGTAATTTCTATTTGTACAAGTATTTCTGTTCTGAGCAGCTGCCTGTCTCAGCTAGGACACTCTAGCAAGAGAAAAAGTAAACCTTAAGACAAATACTGACAAATAAGATACATATGATCCCTACCTAAGGTCGACACACATTTGTCTAAGTGACCAGCTGTGTATATTCCTCCCAGTCTAATGCAGCTTATAAGATGGATATAAACTAACTCCGACTGTCTCAGCTTCTCTGTGCTCAGTCCAGCTTTCGAGACTGTGTAGCATTTTCTGATTTTAACCTAAAGTCTGTCAGTCTGTCAATAAACCTAAACCAGATTATTCCATTGTTTTTGTCATATGTATGTTTAAATAGAGTTAATATCCATCTTAGTCTTCATCTGCTCCAGCTACAGCAGAAAAATAGCAGGTGGTGGTTCTCTGTCAGTAAAATAAATGAAGAACGGTACGTAACAAAAAAATTCTTACTCTTTGATTTAGCTAAGATAAATGTTTCTATTCAGTGTTTATATTAACTTATTTATACCAGATGTTTAAATGTACAGATGTGAAAGTGTTAGCCATCTCCTAAAAAAGCAGACTATCAAACTATTACCTACTTGTATTATTTTCTGTGTAGATTAGTGACTTCATGTTTCTTACCTTCATCTGACTTCTCATTTTTGGTCACATTTAAATAAATAACTGGTTTTCCATCACAGAAGTACAGTCCAAAGTCATCACGCTCAACATTTCTTATAGTCAGTGTCTTGTCCACAGCGGAAACATGTCGACTTATTTGTCGTTGTTTTCCAGCGATTTCTCTGCTCCATGTTGGATCGTGTGATCCTTCAACATCAGGAGGACATTTCAGAGAAATTTTACTCCTTTCTGTAACGTTCTGTATCTCTATTCCTGCAAATAACAAAAGATACAGAATAAAAACCAAAATTACAAGTTGTATAACGTCATAAAACATTGTAAACTTTTCTCATGTTTGATAAACTAAGTAACCAGGTGACATTAAAAAGAGCATCTATTTTGTTTTGTTATAGCATTTAATGAGTTGTTTTCCTCTTTGACAATAAACTTAAAGCTGTATTTATACTGGCATAATTTCATGTCTTCTCTAAGTAAGACTTCTGTACAGGATTGATTATCTTTTTAGTATGCAGCTGAAAGATTAAATAAACTAACCAATACACTATTAACTTGTTCTAATCACTGTCCTCAGTAGCCCTGAAACTCTGGAATGGTCTCCCTCTTTATGTGAGGTCTGCCAGAACCTTAAATGATTTAAAATCTCTTTTAAAAACGTGACTGGGATTTCAAAATGTAGTTTGCATTGTTTTATTAATATTTCTTCAGTCAGAAATCAGCAAACATCTAGCGGAGAAAAAAAGAGAAAATAAAAACAGAAAGACTAGTTAAGTCTGATTTTACCTGATGGGATCACTGTCAGCTCCACAGCTGGTTGATTATTACATAAGTATCTTCCAGAGTCTGAGACATTAATTCTGAAAATGAACAGTGACTTGTCTGCTGTTGTACTGTAATGTTTCTGTGGGTCCTTTATATGTTTTATGGTTTTATCACCATCACATGTAAGTATGTCAACTTTAGATCCAGGATTCTCTCTGCTCCATGTCACTTTACCCTTCCCAGAGTGTGGACAACGTAGAGTGATGTGCTTCTTCTCCTCAGCTACGTCATAAATTAAATCTGCAAAATGAACATTTTTTCACTTATTATAAAATCCCTGAACCTTCAGAAACATTGGGTATAAACATTCATAAAACACCTTATAATCACATTTTTACACCAACTGCAGATGTACCTTTATGCAGAAAAAATCCCTTCTTCCCAGTTCATTGTATTATGTAGCTGCATTAATTAAAATGACTGAACTTCTGAGTTTAGAGATTAATGTAATTTCACTGGATCTTAACCCCGACCTGAGCTGGCCTTTAAACAGGGTGCAGTTGTTGTGCTCACATGTTTCTGGGTTAAACTGACAAAATATAACTGAAGCCTTTCAGCAACAAAGATCCTGTTTGAATTTACTAAAAAATTAAGACACAGTAACATTTTTATCAGCTGTTATTATCATATGTTACTGAGCATTTACTGCTGATCTTTGTTGCATGCAGCTGAATATTTTTGACACTTAGGGATCACACTGGTCCTCAAGACCCACTTCCCTGCAGGTTTTAGATGTTGCAACACAACTAATTCTAATTAAAAATTTGTACAACAGCTTGTCATCAAGATGCTCTTGACCCATTAATTTGAGTCAGGTGTGTTGCAGCAGGGAAACATCTAAAACCAGGAAAGTGAGCTTTTAGGGTTGATCATGATGAATGATGATCATCATTTTGGTCAATTAGTCTTATAAATGACTATAAGCCATTTGCCTACATATACCATTATTTTTACAGAAAGAGAAAAGTTCAACAGTGTTTTGATTAATTTCTTTCAAATAAACTCTGAAATCCCATTTAAACAAACTTCTCTCACTTACGTCCTGTTAAAATTAAGATTGTAATTATTAAATTACAAGATTAACTTGAAAAATTCTCACCTGCAGTGATAGTCTGCAGAGCAAAAGCCAGGAGGTAGCAGATGTTCGTCCTCATGATGGCAGTGACTGAACTATCTGACAGCAATGCTAACCACAGTTTTTATTTGACACAGAAACAGGAACTCTACAGTCTGGGTGTGGACACATTTCCTTGTGAACTTAAAAAAATACAGCATCAGTGACTCAAGCTTTCTGACTGTACAAACTAAATGCAATAAGTTCCTGATCTGAGTTATATACGTAGGTGGAAGCAGACAAGTTCGTGAACGTCTTCACGGACCCGAATAATCAGTTTACTCGGCCACTCTTACCCGGTGGCCTTTTCCACTCACATGAAATCGGGACTTTGGTGATTCATCAGAGAGAAACAGTTTTATTCAGCTGGTCCCCAGCTGAAGGTCAAACAGCAAAATAATAAAATGAGGAATAGAAGACTTAGTGACACCACTTTCTGCCAGTTTTCAGACAAAGCCCACATACCGCAACAAGCTTATTTCCCAAACAACTGTTGCCATCTAGCAGGTCGAAAACCAGTCTCAACTCTGCCATATCCGAGTTCTGGGAAGAAAGTGGTCAGTCTGACCTCACATACGCATGAAAACTGTAACTTCAGTATTCTGTAGAATGAGAACACGCAATATGAAAAAGTAGAAGTGAATGGATTAACAATAATAAATTAATAAAGAAACTGAATATACATTATTATTCATGATTATGATTATTATGAGTATATATGAGTGATTACCATATGCAGCTAAATTTCTTTCACACACTAAACACTAAATACATAATTTTCTAAACTGAAATAAAAGTAAATAAACGCAACAGAGATATTTTATATAAAATTACATTTTTGTAATAAAAATTCAGTAATCTAAATTAAATTAGCAAAATGTAAAAGCACAAACTGAAAAGATATCAAACAGACAGCAGACCTACCACATGTTGGAAACAAACAACAATAAAAAACAGACTTTTTCAAAGTAGAATTAGATCTAAAAGTGTCACAGTGTCACAGACTGAATATAGCCTACTGTAATACAAAATGCAGCTAGGAATTGTTAGCCAAAAATGTTTTTGATCAGCAAAAAGCAGCTGTATTATCATCTTTAACATTAACAGTAGAAATTTAACTATAATCTAGTAATATCTGCACAAACTGAAGAACCGTGGAAACAGTACCCTCATGTGGTCATTTGTGGAACATGTCCTGATTAAGCTCTGTAATCTATGTAATTTGATCGTAAAATAAAAATTTTTGGATTTAAAAAATGTGAACTCACTGTCTAAATGAAATGCCAAACTGCAATTTGGGATTTTATCCATAGATTCTTCAAATCAAACCTTTTTAGAGAAAAATGATAGAAACCCGAAACAGTTTCTCCAGGTTTTTACATCAGGAGCTTTTTTCTTCTGATACTGACCCACAACTGAAACATTAATTAATCTTTATGAAAAATTAAGAATTAGAAGAAAGAATAAAAGCAGACCAAACTGAAGATTATAATGTCCACTTTACAGAACAAATTTCTGTATCCAGAGTCTCATGCGTGCTCTGTGAGTGTACAGTAGATCTGGTTGTGGTCTTGGCTGGCAGGATTGAGGCTCTCGTACGTTGAGTCTTCACATGCAGAGGGAGTGCAGTTCTCATAGACCATATTCTACATACAAACATTGATTTGATCATTAAAAAAATGCAACCTAAAACACATGATGTGCGTTAGTAACATGGTGGTAAATACCCACAACCTTCCGCTCTGAACATCTCAGTCTCCCATGTTATTCATGTTTTCTGTTATCTGAATTCACTTTACTGTCTTATATCTTATAATATTATGTCTTATATTTATGGAAAACTGGAATCTGTTCCATTTCACAGTGACAGATTAATTTAATCTTTCCTGCAGCAAACTTTCAACAGAAAGCAAGGATTAAAAGAAAGAAATCACCTCCATGTTTGAGCCATCTGACCTTCCTCTATCCATCACACCTGTAAAACAAACAGTATTTTACTGTAGTACAGTGAGATATCACTCACAGTCTAGATGAGTCTGAAAGAATTAACTGCTGTAATTACTCTAATAAAAAAACAACTATGACATCAGTAAAGAAATGATGAAACTTGACAGACCAAAGACAGTGAGGGAAAATCAGAAACTTCAAATATTATTTCTTCGGTGGCAACTTTCAAACAGTAAGGCAACACAGCATCAAAGGAGAGCCACAAATACACACATAAGTTTATGTAGCAGGACACACGGATGTTATGTGTTTCATTGATTGCCGTATGTGTTGGTCGGCTAATTACTGAGCAGGCCGATGATATAAAAGGCAAGCAGGGCGTGCAGGCTGCCTCTAGCTGCCTCTTGCTTCCTGGGGGCTGGGTTACGTCAGTTCCTGGTATCCGTAATTTCCCCCTCTTGGATGGTGCAGGTAGGGTAGCAGCCGCTGCTGCAAATTGGTTGTTTGTCCCTCCAGTGCTGCTCACTCTGGTTATTGTTGCAGAGACTCACCGGGTATTGCTGCAGGGTGCACTCTTCATCAAGCCCCCGGATCCGTTAGGCTGAGGCTGCAGGCTGCATAACTAGTCGGGGATTCCTTTTATACACAGCGGCGTGATAACCCGCCGCCTGACGCTAAGCTGCAGAGGATAAAGCGGGTCGGTGAAGGAGTAACTGAGAACAAAAATTGAGCTTTCGATTTACTTGTCTGACTTTGTTCCAACCCTAACCTATGATCTTGACAGTTTGGTAGACACCTAAAGATAAGCTAAGTGGTGTGGATATGTGATAGAATGCCTCCAGATTGCCTCTTGTTGGAACTTAGGAGGATATTCAAGATCATGTTTCCACTGAGACACCCTAGAGGGATGATGTATAGTTCTTAAAAACACCTTACAATGTCATGAGATGTTTGGATGTTTGGATTTTCCTCCTGAGACAGTTGCTCACATGACTGAATCCTGAATGTAGAAGTGGATGGATGGATGGATGGATAGATGGAAGGATGGATGTCCTGGACATATGAAGTCTTCCCCCCCATTCTTCAATGAAAAAAATCAAATAAAGAAACAAGCAAAACAGCATTTTCAAACTTTGATCCTGCCTGTGTTTCGGGTCTTAGTCAGTGTGTGAAGCCAGGTGAAGTGTCTTGCCCAAGGACAAAACAACAAATTGACAAGGATGAAGCTGGATTCAACAAGTCAAGATTCAAACTCCAGTTATTAGATGACCTGCACAGAGTCACTGGCCTCCCACATAAATGTGGTTTTATGAAACATAACACTGAAATGGAGAAGAACAGACATTACAAAATCCATAGAGGAAAAAAAAATAAAGTACTTACTTGATGTGGTGACTGAAGAGAGAGGATTTCCAGCTGTTAAAGACAAAGTTAAAACATAAAATTAAAAATTAAATATTAAAACACAGCAATAAAGTCAGAAGAAGCCCTGACAAAAATGTGGAGACACTAAAGGTGGATTATTTTTACACTTGAAAAACGTTTTCTCAGCCTATTTAGTTTTAGTGGGGTACGGGATTACTACACACTCCCTGTGTATAATCACGTATTTTAGTACCCTGCAAATACACCAGAAGTTTAAAAGTTTTACTGTATAGTTTATGTTAAAGTCTCTTTCGATTGACTTTAGGAGACATTAGACACTGAATCTGTGAACACAAAAAAAAAGAATTCATTCTTGGCTCCCAAAATGTCATTTTGACCATTTTTGGCTCCACCTTTGGAAACACCTCCTGTTGATACAGACTGCATCAGTTTGTGTCTTTATGTTAGTTGTTAAGAAGTGTTTGTTTTAAAGCAGGGAACTATATCTACAGCTAACTCGTGTAAAAGCTGTGTGAGCAACAGTTTTGATTCAACATTGTTCATTTTGTTTGATGAACAAAGATTACACAACTGCTCATGATGGGCAGTTTTGATACTTGCTGATCAACAAAGATAATTCAACAGTTCCACCTCTTGCACGTGATTTTAATTTCTAAAATTACACATTTTGGATTCAAAAACTGCAGATACAAAATATATAGTTTCTTTTTTTAAAATCCTAATGAAGAAAGGGATTGTTTTTTAATAAAATGCGCCATATGTTCTCTGGCAGGATATAAAACACAATCTGGGAGTGATGAGGACAAATGTTATATAGAGACTTACCTTGCTGTTTTTGTCGTCTCTTTAAGTAAAGCACTAATCCTGTAACAACACAAATCGCTACCAAGAGCACCACAATTACAACACCGCTAATGACAGCTCCCCTTCCACCATCATCAATGTGACCTAAAACAGAAAATATGCATATTTACTATAAAGCTACAGGGAATTATTTATTATAATCATTCCTTACTATGCCTTACTATGCTATGAAGGACTTCAGAATATATTTGAGACACTTTGTGAATTAAAAAAATTGGTAAAAGTTTAGATACATTAAGAACATTGCAAGTGGCACGATGGAACACTTAGATGTACAACTGGATAACTTCTTATTACCCAAAAGACACTGCCAATGTGCTACCCTCCAGTTTTAGAAATACAAGCTGATAGATACATGATTTATATACAGGTATGTAAAAGACACTGACTTCTCTGTCGCAACTTTTTGTCTCACCTCTGTCAGATCTCTCATCTTTGGTCACATTTAAATATATAACTGGTTTTCCATCACAGTGGTACAGTCCGAAGTCACCATGCTGAACATTTCTTATAGTCAGCTTCTTGTCCAAGGTAGAAGCATTAGGACTGATGTGTTGTTGTTTTCCAGCAATTTCTCTGCTCCATGTTGGAACATGTGAGCCATCAAATTCATGGTGACATTTCAGAGAGATGGTACTCCTCTCTGCAACGTTCTGTATCTTTGTTCCTGTAAATAATGAACAAACAGCGCAAATCAAAATATATGTGGCACAATGTAAAAAACATCATAAGTATATGTATATAGTATTTTTTTCTCCAATATAAACTTTAAATTACTTGGATTGGTTGACACACGACAATTTCCTCATATTATTACTGATTTGAGAGCAGAGATAAATTCCTACATTGTCCCAGTGTTATAGGTTAGTATTTTATATATTCTGTGTACAGTCTCTGCTAGCAAATGTAGAGATAAAGAACATTAAAAGATTTTAACAAGTTTAAAACCAATCATTATTTTTTTCATTCAAAATTAAACTATACAATATCATAAAAGAAAGAAAAAAGATAAGTGAGAAAAATAAGTTACTATCTATGCTAGTTAGGTAGGGATGGGTTTTTAAATGGTACTGTAATTTTAGAATCATGTTTACATTTGGAAAATGCCAATCTTTCTCATCACAATTCCTCAAAGATATTTAGCAAAGATATTATTTAAAAAAGAAAAAGGATAATAATAACAAAACAAAACAAAACAAAAAAAATTATCAAACTTGAAGTTACCTGATGGGATCACTGTCAGCTCCACAGCTGGTTGATAATTACACAAGTATCTTCCAGAGTCTGCAACATTAACTCTGATAATAAACAGTGACCTGACTGATGGCCTATAATGTTGCAATGCATCCTTAATGCGTATTTTGCACATGTTAATATAACATATAAATATGTCAACTGTATTTCCATTAATCTCTCTGCTCCATTTCACAACATTATCATACACAGACTGAGGACAATGCAGAGTCATGTCCTTCTCTTCCTCAGCAACATCATGGATTAAATCTGCAAAATGAACATTTTTTTTAATTAGAATTAGAAATCAGGCCATCAGTGTGAGAGTGTATTATCATTGTGTTTTTCTGTAAACAGGTTTTCATGCTAAACATAGGTGCAGCTTTTAGCACAGAGATACTATTGTTTAGATCTTAACATACAGCTCAGACACATATCCTGGGTTCATTGGGATCATACACCCTCGCCCAGGTGACCCAGCCAGGATTGATCAAGCCCTGTCTTATGTTTGAGTAGCAAGTGTAGTCCACGGATCCCCCCAGCTTGAGCCACAGCCATCTTGACGCATTTCCAGCAGTGTCTTTGGTGTTCTTGATGGCTTTCTTGATGTGCAGTCCATTCACCACGAGCATTATTCAGCACTTTGGTCAACAGTGTTGTGTTTAAAGTGCTTTATAAATAAATTGGATTGGATCTTGAGGGCCCCAAATTCTGTGCACCCTACCGCAATGAGGTTGCACCGAGTCCTGCACCCCTACTTCTGCATTCGCCTGCCAGTTCCTTGTACTTGGCCCTCTTCTTCTCAAAGGCCTCCTCCATCTGGTCTTCCCAGGGAACAGTCAACTCCAGCAGGATCACTTGTTGTTTCCAACACCAGGACAATGTCTGGCATGAGTATGGTTGCTGCGATGTTGCAGGAATTTGAGCCTTCAGTTTCCAGTTCTGTGGACTTTCCAGTCCTTATCTTATCTTATCTTATCTTATCTTATCTTATCTTATCTTATCTTATCTTATCTTATCTGCCTTTCCTTTTTCTGGGCCTTGTGGATTTCCCCCGAGTCCTGCTCGTCCAGATGCCACTGTCCCCACCAGCTCGCTGTGTTGCTGCCATGACTCAACCTGGTCTACTGCTTCCTGGGCCTTCCACTTCTTATAGGTTTTGACCTCAACTAGAATCTCTGTGCAGAGCCCATTCTCGGGTCACCAAAGGAAATCACAATTAATTATTGTATTTTCTCATTTCAGTTTCTGCATGAGTGACTTTTTAATTAAGTTCTGAGCCCAGGGGTTAAAAAAAGAAAAAGCTGACTGAATATTTTGGAGTGTTGGTCAAATAAAATATGTTTTCAACACATTATTAAAATTTAAGAATAAACAAACACAAGTAGGTCTAATCTGTTAAATTATTAACAATGCATTGTGACAGAATCTACTCATTTTCACTTCATTTACACCATTACTTGACTTCCTTGAGATTATTTCTGTTCTGAGACTTCATGTTTAAGTTTCATTAAATCATGATAATGTAATTAAGTCTTACTTAAGTCTATCACAGGATTAACTCAAAAAGGTTCTTACTTGCAGTGACATAAGAACCCAGAACAAAAGCCAGCAGGCAGGAGAAGATTTTTAATTTCATTCTGACAGACTGAAATGTGTAAACAGAGTGACCACAGTTAATATCTGATCTAAGAACAGGAACATTTTTCTGGGTGTATATGTAAGTCATCCCACATCACATCTTCTGTTTGAGTAATGCTTCCTGTTTACTTGAATCATCCTGAAAACATACAGTACAGTCAAAAGTTTGGACATGCATACTCAAAGCTAATGGGTGGAGATGTCCAAACCTTTGACTGACACTGTATTTCAGCACTTATATGATCCTCCAGTTATTCAGGATCATAATTCAGGCATATAAAACCATGCTGTTCTTATTGTAGTAAATATTAACATTGTATCCGTTTTTAACCCTTTATTTTCTACACTGCAGAAAATATTTTCCCTCCAGACACTGTAATGACTTTTTTCAACTGCAAGAAGATATTTTTTTTCTTCTTCTATCAGTGACTGTAAGTACTGTGAATACTGGGGAAATTAACTTATATTCCATCCTTGACAGATAAGTAATCAGTCGAGAACGGTCTTCCATTTGAAAAGAAAGACTCACCGTTCTTTTAACCCATACATTTTCTGTAAAGCCACACCGCTTCAGCTCTACATCATTTAAATTCTACATATCAGCACCACATTGTTCTTGTACAATAAGGCTGGTGAACAAATAATTATCATCTTTTTAGCCTATATAGCTCTGCTGTTACAGAGTTCCAACAACTTCATATCAATAATCAATAACAAACGAGTAATCCAGACCCAGATTGCAGCAAAAAATCCGCACTTGTTGGTGGCCAGTTGTGCAGTTAGACCTTAATATAAATAAAGTCAACACATGCAACCTTAGAAAGACATCATAATCATGGTTCATTTCATCATAGAAAAAGCCAGTTCCTGTTGACCAGGATGACTAAAGTATCTGAAATACTGAGGTTAAGAGTGTATCTGTGTCCATTACAACACAAGAAAGAGGAACAGATGAGACAGGAAGCAAATGTGTCCATCTACCACAGTTCTCTTCACAGTTCTGTTGATGCATGTTTATGTATATGTAGGCTATACACACAGTGGCATTAGCTGAAGTTGTGTTGGCAGTAAAGCAGTATCTGTAGTATCTGAGCCGCAAAATACAGAACACGATAAACAGGTGGTACCACATTATTAGCTGAACATAAATCGATACCCACACTGGTACCGATATAGATCAATTCTAGTGTGATAACATTGAAATTTTAACACTAATCCTTTAACACTATCTGTAACACTTGAAAACAATTGGAATCTTCAAAAAACTACAAATATATAAAATATTAAAACACTAAAAACTATTTCTTTTGATATGTAATCACTTTACTAATAACAGCTATGTTTGTTTATTTCTTGTTTTAGATTGAGTCATTTATACCTGCTCTGGGTCTACATACGTAGTAGCTGACATATTTGTGCCACCATTTTTACTGCAGTATCTCAGCATGGACCAATCTCTGTGTGTGAACTGCTTTTGTTTGATAGGAGCTAGAACTCCATTTGGGATTACTATAATTACTATTTACCTGTAGTGCAGTCATAGGCAAACATGTTAATGGTTGGAAGAATAATGGCCATCATCTATTCAAAACTGCACTTTTGAAGTAATTTCTAAGCCCATCTTTATCACTAAATATCAGTAATGTTTACACACTGTACCTGTAAGACGCTGTATATATATATTTGTTTTTTTTTTTCATAGTATAGATGACATCTGCAGCACTCAGTTCCGATCACTGCTAGCTAAGTCATCTAAACTAAAACCCATTCGCGATCTCATTCAATGCAGCAGCTGCTAATTATATACTCCTCACCTGTAAGTCACTTAAGAAAAAACATTTGCTTATTCAGTGTAATGTAATTACCACACACACACACACACACACACAAACACAGCACTGATAAACAGCTGGTATCACCCTCAGTGAGGGATACTGTCTGTAATGTGGTGAATGGTTAAATTAAGTATAGTTTAACTTTTGTAGACCTACACTTTTTAACACACAGTGATTAATGTGAAATCTTTTACTTGCTTGCAGCAGTATCTTCACACTTTTTACGTACATTTAAATGACCTATATACTGTATGTTTTCCTCCACTAAGTTTTTCAAAGAAATGGAGAAACATATTGTCATTCAACCACAGATTTATTTCTCATTGTTGTTGGCCAAGTATAACACGGGTGGTTTCTTAGAATGTCATTGATAAGATCACAAGGTTTTGTGGTTCTTTGTAGAAACCAGTCACTTGTTTGCTGGTTTTCAGAGGTCTGGCTCATCATTTGAGTGTGTGCTTGTTTGTCTTAGCAGTAATTGTAAGCTGCACAGTGAAAAAAGTGTGAAATTTTTTGTAACTTGTATTTTGAACTGTTAATGCACACAAAGATGCAGTGTGTAAGTATGTGTGTGTATGTAATTACTGACATCTAGTGGTAAGGATGGACATAGAAATTACTTCAAATGCCATACTCTGTTGTAAACGGAAGGTGGCATCAGTGACCCAAATTCTTCAAGACAAGTCTGTGACTGGATCCAGTGATCTCAGGTGCAGTGTAACTACTGAAAAATTCTATACATTTGTTCTTTCTCCTTCTATGCGCCTTTTACTTATCCCAAACTTTGCCTAGTAACTATCAAACTGTTGGATAAAAAATAATCTCAGACTTTAACTCAGGAACGACAGACCAGAACAGAATCTGGGTAAAGTAAAATTTACTTGCAAGGAGATCAATTCAACACAAAGACAGAGACAAGCTGTGGACAATGTACAGTCAGGTGTGAACCGAATGTGAGTCAAATGTAACTGAGGATACAATTGTTCAGCACCAGTGTTAAAACTGCATTATTTTCTTAGTAAGGTCATGTTCAGCTTTCCCATGAGAAAAATGCGCTATGTATCTACTGACAATATACTCACACACAGACGCAGCTACACTATAAGACTACAGAATATGATTCACAAAATATGCTTGCAAAGGTCTTAAGAAGAAAACAATTATAACTATGAAACAACAAATTTTATTTCTTCTGACACAAACACAGCCGATACTGCTGTTTTAAAGCTCAGAGGGTCTTTATTTCATGCACAGTTTGTCCATTCAGAGGCACCACAGTAAAAGTGGCGGCTGCCATGTATGGGGACCCGTGACAAGATGATTTACATGGCTAATATAATAATGGAAGATATAACATAGAGTAACAACAAAATTGTTATTTTAGCAAAGTGATTTATTACTAATAGAAACTGTTTTATTATAATGATATATTACATTGTTCCTCTATTCTATCTAAAATGCAGCACCGCTTTATTAATAATAATAAAATACATTTAATTAAAGCCTTTTTACATAACTCAGTAAAATTAGTTATGGTGCATTCTGCTGTTATTAGCAGTTTGTATTATTTGGACTTCTTAAGGATGTGTGCTGATCATATTTCAGCCTTGTTTCTGTGTGATGAAGAATTAAAGATCCATTTCAGCTTCTGCTGCATGACGCTGCTGTTTCTCAATCTGATGAACTGCAAAGAAAAAATTTAAAAAATGATGTTACGATAATGTATCATTTACACGTCACCTAGTTTAAATTTAAAAACAAGTTAACCCTGATATCAATAAATAATAGCTTTGTTGAGCCCTCTATCAGAATATAGCACAATGCAGGACTACTAAACATTTTAGGGTGATGCACCTTTTCTGTTGGTAACACAAATTATGATCGTCATGGTGATTATGAAGAGCAGTCCAATCACCATACAAACACTCATTTGCCAAAGATCAGCAGATCTGGAAGCTGGAGGAGAAGGAAAAATTTATGATTAGACAACGTATCACAAAGATATTTATAAGATAGACAGTAAAATGCTAAACTTGAAGTTTCAGATCAGCAGAATCCTGTAATGTCATAATACTGTCTTTTTTATGTTGTCTAAAGTTGTGTCTAAGGCCCAAATTTTTCTCATACGTTGTTGGCATTAATTGCAGTATTATTATTTTTATATTTGTTGTTAATGATTTTGCTTTTAATTTTGCTTAAAATTGAATCTATTTTTGCCTTACCAGTTGATGGCAGCACAGTTGGTTCTGGAGTAGTTTCGGCCCACTGAGTGAAACAGAAATAAAATCTATTACAAGTTAGAAAATACCTTTTCTATTAACTTAAACAATAAATTTTATTTTAAAAGCAAACTATGCTAATTTAAAAGAAGAAATTATCATTTGTAACTAAAATTAAACATCAGAAAAAACAGCAGGACCACATTAGTTGTTTATTAAAGGATAAGCAACTACTTTATCACAAATTAAACCACTTCAATGTGACAAATACTGTGTTTCAAAAAGTCTTAATTTAGGGTATGGCACAATGAGAAACATCTCATGTAGGGAAGAAAAGTTATTTAAAATACCACAAAAAGCAGCAAATTAAATGGACACTGGTTAGGTGGTTCACAGCATGCAAATAACAAACAATGCTTCTGTCCACATTGATGAAACAAATGGAACGTATCACCTGCATCATTCAGAAAATTTAATGTATTAAATGAATAAATACAACACTGACAAGTTATAGCTTTTCTTTTTATTTAAAAAACATCAAGAACATTACCCAATTCCCACTTCCATCGTTTTCATGCTCGTACTTATCATTTGGGATTGTAGTTGGCTCGAAAAGTCCTTGATCTGCAAATATTCCATGACAATCAGTTTTTGTATATACAGAAACTGCCATATGAGTTCTGTGTGGAATTACAATTTACATTTAAATGGTTAATTAAAGGAGCATTTTAGTTTCATTGTGTACATATAAATACACTGAAAGAAAACATTATAAAGGGTGAAGTAAATGATTAGTCTTCAGAAACATCTATCTAAAGTATTTGCCTGCCTGCGGTGTGATGATTTGCAGCATATCTAACTGCTTCTCAGCCACTTAAATCAGTAAGATTCTTTTTAAAATTATACATTTTGCTCAGAGATGCAATGAGAGGGCATTTACTTTGACCATTTGATTACTTGCATTTAAAATCTGTGTGTCATCCTTTGTTTATAGAGCACTTTTCATCCATGAACGCAGCACAAATTACCTTCATAATAATGAATTTATTGATATGAAATATTCTTACCTATAAATCCCAGTACAAAGGCTAACAGATAGCTGTAGATAAGCATCCGCATGGTGATACTGACAGATTTTGTCCTCAGAATAACATCACTTCATCTTCTATATGAACTGAGAAGAGGAACAAACATTCATATTCAAGAGGTTTATTTGTCACATGCTCTGTTATATATGTACAACATACAATGCAATGTTAAGTGAATCACTCTCCAGCCTCTAAGTACATAATGAAAGAACAGAAAGGTAACTAAATAAGTAGTGATAATAAAAAGTTAAAATAGGTACAAGATAAGAGTAAAAATACAAGCAAAATATAAAATAGATGTTTAACAAGTGTTTTTAGAATGTATAAAGTATATACATGTAATAAATAAAAACTTAAACAGAATAAGTTTGTAAACATATGGTAAGTACACTGGTGTGATGATGTTTCACTGGATGTGACCCTATCGAGTATGTCACTTAATCAGCGGAAAATATTGTTGTGCAGAACTGTGACTTTACTGAAATGTAATCAACATTAAAGCAGCTGTAAGTGTAGCCAAGTCTTATACATTCAGCATCCACTATATTAGGTCCACCTATTCCACCGTTTGTTCATACAAATTAATCAGCCAGTCGATTAATTACTCAATCAATGTGCTTTATAATGCATTTTATGCACAAACATATTGCTAAACAAAGTGATAAAAAACACCAACAAAGAAACCATCTTATCCCTTAGACCTCATAGACCTCCTCTCCATAAGATTTTGTCTCCACCTTAGGAATAAATAAGAAACCAGTCCCTAACGACCTGAAGGCCCTGGGAGGCTTGTAAACCTAAAGCAAGTTGGATAAATACTCAGGATTAAAACCCTTCAGAGCTTTAAAAACTAATTAAATTATTTTAAGATCAATTCGAAAGCACACAGGAAGCCAGTCACAAGATCACACCTCAGTGCATTTATACATATAGACATGAGATTCTTTGCTGAAGTTGAAACCGAGCATCAGAATGGGGAAGTGATTTACAGAATGGGGAAGATTTTAGTGTCTAAGGCCTGACTGTTACTTTACAAATACAAACTCCGAAGTTATTTCCAAATATTCATTTACAGCTGCAAAATCTTTATGGCTTTATATTGAGCCTACACAGAAGGTCCAATGCAGCTGTCTGGTCAAAAATACCTTGTTGATGTCAGTGGTCAGAGAAGAATGGGTACACTGGTTTGGTATGTTAGAAAGGCAATAACTCAAATAACCACAGGTTACAACCACAGCATGCAGAATACCATCTTTGAACATGTCTGCCCTTAAAGCATGTTTACTTCCTTAATAATATGCAGTTGAAGAGACAGAAGTATGGGGTGAATGCATGTTGTGTGTTTTTTAAATGAATATGAAAGAGATTATGTGTTTTTAGAATTGCTATTTGTACTGTGTTTTTATGTAGAGCACTTCGTTCTGCTTTTTGCTTGAAAAGTGCTTCATAAATAGCATTTGATTTGATCTGAAGTAGCCACATCAGTGCCACTAACTGGAAATTGAAACTAAAATTCACACAAGTTTAGCAAAATTGGACAATAGAAGATTGGAAAAGTGCTGCCTGGTCTGATAACTCTTGATTTCAGCTTCAACACTCAGATAGTAGAGTTAAGATTTGGTAGAAACAATCAAAAAACATGGATCTATCCTGCCCTGTTGCCCAAATGTTTCCAACTCCTTGGTGAACTCATGCCATGAAGCAGGTCTTAAAGCAAAACAGGTTCCAGCCTGCTAGCGACCGCTTTAAATGATGCATGGAGAAAATTTAAAGCTGTACCATCATTTCTGCACAGCAAAATGTGTTGTTAGATCAGATTATAAGAGAGCCAAATCAGAGTCCACACTAAAAACCTAAAGGCCTACAGTGGACTGTTGGTCTGCATTGGCCTGGTGTCCATCTTCTTGTTAGAAACTGTGCAATACAGTATTTTGCACAAGTGTTCTTGCAAAGCCACATATTTACCGCATCTAAAACAGACTTTCCACCCACCAGTGAAAAGGAAACCAATGTGCCAGTGTGTACGTGTGAAAATGTGGCATGTGCATCTCGTAAAGTTAGTTTTGGTGTCACAGATCTCTTGATTTTCTGGTTGAAAATAATTCTGTTTAGCCCAGGATGTTTATTCACACAAGACAAACTAATGAGGAAATAAAAGCAAATAAATTAACAAAAGGAAAAAAAGAAGAAAAAAAAACATTATTATACTCAGCAAAGAGAAGTGTGAAAATGTTGAAAACATCATTTCCTGGATGAACTGTCAACAATTATAGTGTAATTACAGCTATGAGCACAAGATTAAAAGTATCAGTAAGTTTAGAGTTATTTTTTCCCTAACATAACACTGGTTATATTAGAGAATGGACACGTGTGCTTATCTGAACATACAAGATGACTGCAAACCAGCTGATGTCTCTCATCATCTAATCAAATACTCGCTGTGGAGCGCACAATTCCTAGACCATCCTCAAGATGGCTTTAGTTGTCTTTAAATTAAAGACTTCCGACATTGAAGATGTAGTCAACTGGCAAAGTTCCAATTTGCTGTTACATTCACCCCACATTGTGTTATGTAATGTCCCCTACCCCATTAAAAAAAAATAAAGCAAACAAAAAACGGTCAGAGTGGTAAGAAAATAATTTTTTTTTTAAATCATCACTATAATGAATATTATTCGCCTGGTTTTTATATATGCTTTTTAAATTCCTTAAATTCTGCACACGTTTCCGTGAATACATGGTTCTACTAATGCAACGCTCGAATCCACGTGAGTTTCCCAAAACAGAAAATGTTTCTGAGTTGGCCTGTTATTGGCTGTTATTGCCTTCATTAGTTAAATATTTCTGTCAATCAAAAATGTAACCATTTTATTCGATCGAATCATCTTTAGAGGTTTTCCTTGATAAGCCCCTTTAACAATAGGCTCAATGGATAACCAATTGCAGTATTTTAGTAATCTCATTGGTTTAATGTAGTATCAATCGCATTTCTCTTTAACCTTATTGGCCGTCCTTCGTGAAGTAGGCGGTAACCTTCTGGAAAACCCGTTTCCTTGTTTGTCAATGCGAAGCCAAAGGAAGGACCTACTGCACGTCTAAAGAATACATAAATATCACTTTCCGACCACTTAAGTTCATCCATCAGCTTACACTACCGATGATATTCATGCGTAATACGTGGGCATTACCTTGATGTTTAAGCCAGAGATAATATCCTTTGTTAGTTTGTTAGCTAGCTGTTATCACGCCGCTATCTGACTGCAGATCCTGCTCTTTAAATACAACGCCTTTGCGGCGATGACTGTGGATTTACTGTCTGATTTGGAAAGTCGATTCTTCGCTGATAACCTTCTGACAAGCGAGGACTGGGGTAAGTTAACATGTAAAGAATTGTATAAGTGAAACGAAAGTCAAATTAACCCTACACAGCTGCCCTAATGTGATGACGGATGCGCCGAGCCATGCGTGGTTAGCGGGGTGTTACATCGTCTTCGGGAGATGCAATTTTCTTCTGTTGCGTTTTTATTTGGAGCAGAAAACCCTTCGTTTAGTCATTTTCAGTTGGGTTATGTGTGTCATGTCCGTTGCACGCGGTTGTAGTATAAATGTAACGGGTAGACAAACCCGGATATGAAAAGTTGATTATCACCAACACAGCGAATGGATACGTGACTGCATGTTTCATAGAACCCCTTGACCCCATTGACCGTATTTGCTTTTTATTATTGACAATTAGAATGGCAACAAGATATGAGTTTGTATTATTTTATTTTATTTTTAAATTGCTTGTGGTTTACCCATTTCCCCCTCGATTGAGTGGTTCAGATCTGCAGACTCCATGTTAAGGTGGACTCCCCCAGTCACTCCGACAACAGACAGCTCTCAAAACCTTGTTTTTTTCAGCAGTATTTCTCATGCTGTTTTATAACTTTCATAAGGAAAATTATCTAGAGTTTTAAAGTGCAACCTAAAGCTTTAAAGCAACATGAAAAATGCATTTTCAACAAAGACGAAAGCTGCACCAGAGCTTGAAATGATCATAGTATTGCTATTCATGGTAGCATATTTAATAGTAATTGCACTCTTCTTAGCACAAATACCAAATTTGATAAGTTATTCAAATATAAATAATTGCATTCTTTTAGATTTCTGTTGTCTTTCATCCTATAAACAATGTTTTTATTTATGTATTCATTTTACTTAAAGGAGCTACAAAAACAACAAAAAACTAGATTATTTATCTGTCATGATTTAGGATCTCAGAATAATTTCTCAGATGTTCCCTGTAAGGACCTCTCATGTTTTCTGACACAGAGATTTGATATATTAAAGAAAAGGTGGTAATCTATACAAATTTTTAAAGATTGTACAGTCAACTGTGAATTTTGACAGGTTCAAATAATGATGGTAGTTTGGAGCAGGAAACAAGAGATGGCAGACAACATGAATCTGTTTTGGATCATAGTTTTCGCTTGAGGAAAAATAATTTACTTCAGACTGGACTGCAGGGATCAGAACCATCAGAACAAAACTGTCCTGTAGACTGCTATGTGTTTTTATCTTGTTTTCATCAGTTTCTTAGCCACCTTGTTGGTCTTGGTCAATAAACGCTTGTTTTTCAAATTTTTCGCAGAAAACCTGTAAGTTTTTAAGTAAATGTGACCATTAAACAGTGAGATTAGTGGGCTTTATCACCCATTGTGGCTGTAGGACAAAAGTATTTTACTGCCCAGTTCCTTGTTTTCTGCAGTCAGGCAATAAACTGGATTGGGTCAGATTAGATGAAACAGTAAATGAGCCCCATGAGAGATCTGGGTCATTGCAGCCTCAACAGCTTTTATAAGGGACTCATTTACTAAATTAAAAAATTAGAAAAGCACAATAACAGGCAAAATGAAACTAACAAAACTGTGTCCACAGACTCGCCTTACACTCACATTTCAGTCACATTTCTAAATCTTACAGATTTTTCAACACAAAATGAAGAAATCACTCTGCAAATATTTTGATAAACAAGGTTAAAAAAAAAAAGTGGATCAAATAATACTAGGTCGAAAACGTGTTTGTGTAAAACACCTGTTTTCTTTGAGAGGATGAGAAATCATAAAAGAGCCCCAGTGATCCGTTTGTTTCCATTTCAAAGTCCAGAGTTCAGCTCATTGCAGCATGATGGGAAAAATAAGGGTTCAATCCATTTTGGTTTCCTAGAAATGAAGCATTTAAATAGATTTATGCTGTAATCAGTATGAGTGCGT
Organism: Melanotaenia boesemani; assembly: GCF_017639745.1. Classification (NCBI taxonomy): domain Eukaryota; kingdom Metazoa; phylum Chordata; class Actinopteri; order Atheriniformes; family Melanotaeniidae; genus Melanotaenia; species Melanotaenia boesemani. The sequence continues at coordinate 24,764,089 of NC_055698.1, forward strand.
CATAGCATGAGATACCCATTTACAATGTGCTAAGGTGACCTCATGAAGGCAGATAGGATTTGGTTTATTTAAGTCATTTGTGTGCAGTTAGAAATTGTTCATGTTTTGTCCCATCGGTGAAGTAAATGCAGATGTTACAAGACACACCTTGTTAAACTTTGACTTGAGTTTCTGTTGTCTGTGGTGATCTTAAGGCAAGTTTATTTGTATAACACTTTACATGTACAAGACAATTCAAGGTGCTTTATTTAAAACATTAACAGCATTACAGCAGGGTGCGGGATGCAATAAAATGTACAAAGTAAAAACAAATTTTAAAAAGACATAAAAGGAATTGAATAACAACTGAAAAAGCTTTAAAAAATAGATAACATGCAAAAATTAAAATTCCCAGCGTGAGGAATTAACATTTTTTTTGGTAAAAGGCAGCAAAAAGAAACGTTTGTAACCCTGATTTAAAACTGCTGAGTTTCAGCAGACCTGCAGTTTTCAGGGAGTTTGTTCCACATGTGAGGAGCATAAAAGCTGAACACTGTCTCTCCATGTTCAGCTCTGACTCTGCAAACAGAAATTAGATTTGACCCTGATGACCTGAGGAATTTCTTTGGTTCATAACAAACCAGAAGATCCTGAATTCATTTTGACCCGAAACCACTGCTAAAATTCAGCTGAATATGAATGAGCCACCTCACAGATTCATAATCCTCAGTGTTTGGTTAAAAAAAAAACTTATTCAGAAGGATTTAATCATATCTGCAGTCAGCCAAATTCCTTTTTACACAAACTTTTGAAATATGTATTTTTAATAGTAGTAGCAGAATGAGTCTGCAAACTGCACCGATAATCCAGATCGCACCTATATAAATGTGCCCTTTTCCATCATTAAAACTAGATAGACGGGGCTTGTGATACTAAAAACCCCAGCCATAAATAATCAAAACAGAAGAAGAGCACATTAGTGCTCGGCTGAGGTGTTGGAGAGCTTTTACCACATGTAGCAGCACCACTCTTTGACATTCATTAACCCATTTCTAACTAGGGATAAAACCTGCTACCTGCACGGTGTTACACTTTAACAGAGTGATCTGTAATGACAGCAGCTTCTTGCTTTAAATGCTTCATTTAGCTTCTGTGAGCCATTTGTCTGGCAAGAGATGAAGTTGTTGAACAAGTTCAACAACTGAATCTTTCTCGGTTTGAGCGATTTGAAAGAATCTGGGTGTCTAGGACCAACATCTTAGAAAATATTTGGGGGACGTTTAGCTGAACAAGAACACTATTACATAGATTACATAGTATTAAAAATTGTAGGCCTACGGTGGCATTTGTGCCTCATTTTACATACGAGTCAGTTGGTTTAAAGTCTGTTTTCAGTAGAGCCCGACCGATATGGATTCTTTGAGGTCGATGCTGATGCCGACATTTGACAGAAAAAATTCAGACAACCGATTAATCGGCGGAATTTTTTCTGCCAAATGGAAGGTAGAGGTTTCAAACCTATCCACCTTGGTACCTGGTTTCAGACATGATCAGTTTCATGGAGGCTAATCCCTGGTTCGTGGGGATGAAAAGAACATATACGTATGCGGTTTTACTGTAATTCGGCTCCATGGGGACGGCCCCTAAGTGATGGAGCTAATCACAGGGGACTAGAAGGAGTGAAATTCAGCTAATTGAATTTTTGAGGAAGCAGACATTGCCTCAATACTGATGTGGTCCAGTAAGATATTCCTAAATTGCTGAATATGCAGATTATTTTTGGTACAGAGTTGCATTTGTAAACATACAATGGTCACAAATAGTCTAGAATTCATGTTACACCACAACAACATACACAGCAAGTTGCTTTTACAGGCTGAGTTGTGTTATAGTATTTTCTGACAAAGTAAAACTAAGAGTGACATATTGACAGCTGCCGAAGACAGAGTAATGTTCATCATTTTAACTTTTAAATTTGCTGCTGATGAACTTGGTGGTGTTCAATACATTTTTACATCTCCTTAAAAGTTTCTCGCTCTACTTCCTACTAACATGTTTTCTCCTCTGCAGATGCCTGCCTGTATCAGTGCGAGAGCATGGAGGAGGGAGAGGATGGAGATTTCAGCAGAGGGATGAAATACGACACAACGGTATGGACACAAAAGAAAGTGAGACTGTTCACAGCTCTGTTTCTGTGTAAGGCTGAGATTGTAACTGACACTTTGTATTCAGCACTCAGACACTTTCCCATAGTTGGCAGGAAAATTCACTTTGTGATTCTGAAAGTTGTCTTAACTCTTGAGGAAAAGATTTCAGTGCTACAGTTTCAGTCAAAATCAGTATGAAAATAGACAGAGTTTAGATGAGGGGTTATGATGCACATCAGTTTCTATCTGTTCGGCTAACTTTCCAAAAATAGCAACAAACTTGGGATAAATTGGAAAAGGAATTCAGACATCCATGGTTCTTAAAGAACAGTGATTGTTTCACTTTTCTATCTGGCAACACCACCATGTTGTTTAGGTTGTTTTTGTGTAAAATCAGCGTAAAGTCCTAGCGCATGTAGAGACTGCCAAATTCCCAAGTAAGCTACTCTCATTTGCATATTTTTAAGAATTGTGTCAAATGGTTAAATGTATTGGAAATTGAATCTGAAAAGCAGCTCATTAAGTCTCTGGGGAAACTAAATTCAGCTAAACTTGCATGTACAATGATTTACCACAGAGAAAGTTGGAAGTAGCAGAATGTCTTTTTACAAATAGTCCAGTGTTGTGGCATCGGGCATACTTTAGCAAATAGCCCTTAACCTTTTTGCATGTACATGTATACTAGGACAATGTGATACTTTCAAGGATGGTAGACCAGTTAAACACACACATCAGGCTAAAATGCAGCAGGTTATAGAACGAAGCTTCAAACTAGAGGAAAAATAATTTATTTAACAATTGCATAGCAGTTTTAATGTTCCAGAGCACAAATATCTCCACATGATGCTGTGAGAAGGTGCCACACTGCAGATTTATGCAGCTCACATCTATTCATATGGAGATAACTTGCTAGTCTACACCTTTGTCCAAGCTGGCTATTACATAAGACTACATTGGAAATGCTCAATTCTGTTTCAAAGAAAAAAAGATTAATATTCCTTGTTTTTTTTAGCACCACCTGAATCTGTTTAAAGTCCCCACAATGTATTTAGATATTAATATTGATATATATATATTTTTAATGAAGACAAATCTGATAGTTGATCCATCTAAATTAGCCTTTAAGAAGTGGCTCAATAAATGCTGTCTTAACATACCCACATGTACAGGGAATGATAAATGTTAGCACTCCTAAAATCTACTTTTGGAAATTACCTGAGGCTTATTTAATTACAGATGAAGGCATACGAATAGCTGAGGAATGTCAATTAATTTCTCTAGTCAGCACATCATGTGTGAACATCTGCTTCCTGGTTGAAGCTGCAGGATAACAGGATGAGCTTTGTTGATCTGCAGGACTTGGACCAGAAAAAAACAGAAGAATATCAGGAAGTTAAGTCGAAAAGTTTGTTCAGTGCTAATATTTGTTAGACTAAACCTGTTTTCAGATAAACTCTTACTTCTGACGTGTTCATGTGTTCAGTATTGTAAAATATTTACCTCCTATATAGATAAGGGGGAAAAAAAGCATTTTGTTTTCTTTGTTTTACATTTGGATGCAAAAAGCTTAGGAAATTATTTTAGTTCTATACTTGTTTGTTATGGATATTTAAAAAACAAAACAAAAAAATAATGATGCTTCATTGCATGAATTCTACACTTCTCCACTTAAAAAAAAATATACTGTAAAAAAGAGCAGCATATCCACACATAAGGAGCACACAAAAGGATAATAGGAGCTAAAATAAAAGATGAAGGTAAAAAGAGATTTTCCAATATTTAAGATGAGATGTGTTCAAATGCAGTGAAATAGTGTGAAATGTGCAGATTGTTCATAGAGTCGTGTATATTAGGTCGGGGTGGGAGGATGGTCTTTTAGAGGAGCTGACATTTCTGGTTGCTTTAGGATAGAAGCTATTACTCAGTGTTTTGCACTTCACTCCTCTACCAGTATACCTGTGGGCTAGAGTGTAAAAAGGCTGCACAAAAGGCTGGAATCATGGATCATGCAAAGGGCTCTACAGTTTACTCTCCTGAGGAAATGTCCTGTTATGATGTTGGTGGTTCCTGGCTGATCATGTCTGTGGTCTTGACAGCTCAAGATGGAGGTGGTTAGGATGTTGTGAATGAGGCCGCTGGGGAAGCTAATGAGGATGTTCTTGTCCACGACAATCATCTTCACTTATCTGAGAAATAGTCGCTGCTTGTGTGGTTTGCTGATCAGCTCAGGTTTTTTTTTCTGTCCCAGTGGGGTTACTTAAATTTAGTTTGGACACATTAATTTAATTATCTTGTGGTCCTTTCCACCTATTTTCCTTGTATTATTCTTTTTCTGATGTTAGGATCATCCACTTGTTTTTCTCTACATTAAGAGAAAAGTTGTTGCTGATCTGTTTCATTGAACAATGATGGACATTAGCTTAGAGTTTGTGCACATCTTTGTGGTTATCTAGCTGTAACTATTTCTCTGATGTGCTCTCATTTAGTTGGCTGTTGTCATGTTTTCCACCCAGCAACAAACATAGTTGATGGGTCAGAAGATAACATTTGTTCGCTGAGTGAAGCAGGCACACAAACACACTATTAATCACTGATTCTGCCTCTGCTTGACCTGGTTTTCATCCACCCTGTCTTTCTCCAACCCCTCTCTCTCTCTCTCTCTCTCTCTTCCAACCCCTTGCAGTTTGACAATGATCTTGTGCTCACCCTTGATCCTGACAACCGCACATCACCATGGCGACACCTTGACGACAACCTTCTCACAGGTACAAAGTAGCTAGCTAAACCACTTCTGAATGGATGGATGGATGGATGGATGGTTGGATGGATCTTTTATTGATTCTAAAACTCGGAAATTACGGCTTGCAGTAGCAAGTGTTGAAGCAGACTCAAATTAACAAACAAATTTAAAAAATTGCAAAGAGAACATACATACATGTATATATGTATGTATACATGTACGTATATGTAAAATAATAAATACAAGTCTATAACAATATATACAAATCAATAGAGTAAAGAAAATATGTATAAAATAAGATGTAGACGTATCTAAGTTTTAAATAAGGATAGAAAAAAAAACATAATTTAAAAGATAATGTGCAAATCCAAGTAGAGTAAGTTATGTACCATGAAACAGCAACTGAATAAAAGCAGCAGGTAAAGCCCACAGCTGTGAAAAACAAGACTCTTCATCCTCGCTGCTGATTCAGCGGACAGTTGAATATTTTCTTTAAAAAAAAAAAAAAAAAAAAAAAACCTGATGCCTCCAGGGTTCTAGTTATTATTTTACAGTGTTTGCTTTTGTACTTGTTTGAGAAAAACCAGTTTTGATCCAAATATTTGATGTAAACCATCACCAACACTGTATAGTCACACTATTTGAACATTAAACATTTAGTGTCATCAGTTACTTATTAGTTTGACCGAAGGACAGAGATGCTCCTCCAGGATAAAAATGTCAACATGTTGTCTTTAGTAGGATCATTGTTCACACCGTAGAAACTTCATTTTTTAACATTTACATTTTTGTCTTCATTTTTCTATGTTTTTTTTCTGCTTTTCTTTTTTTAGGAGACACGCCTGTGATCAAAAATGAAGTGACCATAACGGAACCGTTACCTGTGGAAATGTGTAAGCGCATGTGGAGTTATTTCATATTAAATTTCCAAATGTTATGTGCTTTTTGTCTTGTTTCTTTTCTTTTTTTTTACTGCTATGTTTGCTTATTATTGACCAGTGTTCCAGGTAAAAGCAGAACCTCCCTCTCCTGCATCCTCTCTGGAGTCTGATTGTTCCGCATCACCTGACCCACAGGTATGTCTGTCAAGACAAGTATAAATTTCACTTCACAACAATTGTCTCACTGTCCTTTCTCTGCTCAGGTTACAATTAAAGGTGAAAACCCCCCAACTCCTCCATACATGTATGGAGACGTGCTGTCGCCTCCACTGGGAGCTATGGAGGTAACCGTGGCAACGACAGTAGTACCTCCACCGCAGAGTCAGATTCCTACAGTTACACAGACACAGCTACAGGCACCGCTAACATCTGTCCCAGCTGTCATCAATGGAATTCAGACACAAGCTGCAGGTAAACGGATGGAAGTTACCATCCCACCATCTAGGATCAGGTGTCATTCTTGTATTAGACCAAACAGAGTTCAGTCTACTCATGCCAGACAAGGAAACTAATGCAGTCTAATGCCACCACTGATAATTATAGCATAGCTGTTGATAAAGAGGAATAGAAAGTTCCGTTCATGCTCAATGTTGACACTTACTCGTCTCGTGCAAATGTTTTTGTCACCTCACTTCTCTGCTGTGAGCTGACATGGCCAAGCCAAGTGGGAGAGATCTTAATTTACCATTCAGCCCAGGTTCCAACCCTCACCTTTCTTTTAATCAAGAAAAATATGACAATTCAGGCGGCAGTGAGAGATTGTGCTTCTCTTTAGCAAGATTTTACATAATAATTTTTATTAGTTTTTAATTTTATATATCTAGTTTGCTTCCGTTTTTATTAAAGAAAAACAGGTGTTTTCTCTGTTCTGATGGAAAAAATCACCTCAGCACACACGTCAGCTCTTCAAAACTCAGTTTCTTTTTTTTTTGCATATGCAAATGATTCGACTCGGCTAAACTACTGTGCTGCATGTGATAGGTGGGCTCCATCTTATTTGCATACCACAGTTTTTTTCTCTTGTTTCATTATATAGAGCTAGTGAGAGTTTATCAGCACAAAGATGTTAAAATGGCCCACGATGTTAAAATTCACTACCGTTACAGTTGGTGCTAACACTTGCCGCCTTTCCCTCAGTCTTGCCAAGCTCTTCAACATTAAAGGCCAGCACCATTCTGAGCACCAAACCTCCCATCCAGCCCCGACCTTTGTGTGTCGCTACCCTCCCCGTCCCCCAGAACCCCACGCCAGCCAAGACCCTCATACTGCAGGGTCTCCCTTCCATGGACCAGACCAGACCTGGTAGGAGTAGAAATCATGTTGGAGTGTTTGTTTAATTTTTCATGTAAATAAATGGATGGATAGGGACAATAATGGTTTATTATGTGTTCAGACCGATCAAGAGTCAGTTTAATGAAATAAAAATACAAATTCCACAATGTTAAAAAGAATGAAATGTTCTGAATAAATATTATTCAAATATCAGTAGCAAGTTTTCTAAAGTTTGCACTCAATGGTTGTTGTGGTTTATTGTGATGATTACTTTGCCCACTTTCTTATTTAAAAAATTTTGCTTTTAAAATATTAACCTTCACAGTACTTGTACATTATTTAGAAGGGAAAAAAAAGTAATTTTAAAGTACAAATCTGATACATCTTAAGTGTTTTGCACTAAATTACTTAAAAGAAAACAAATTGAGCTGTCTGATAAATGTAACAGTATATTTTTTAATTGTTCTCTCTGAATTGAGGTGGACTAAAAGTAGAAAATAAGAAACAAAAGAAAAGCTGGTATAAACCCCACAGATGATCTAGCAGATGGAAACTGTTTTTCCTGTAGCTTCAGAGCATCTTCCTGTCATCTCTCCTCTCCAGTGGTCCTCTCACCGTCTGTCTGCCTCGGTTCACCTCCAGCCATCGTCAAAATGGAGCCTGTCTCTCCCAGCATCCCCCAGCACTGCTCCAGCCCAGCTGCCTCTACCACCAGCAAACCCATCGTCCCAGCGACCACAACGTTACCCGGCAACAACTCCAGTGACATTGATGTGCGTAGGCTGGATGCAGTGACTCATTCTGTTTACTTGATGTTTTTAGGACTCTGTAATGTCCGTGTTTTCCATCAGTCAGTTCCCATGGTTACCGACTTTGACAGCAGCTGGTTTGGTAACATCTCGCTGAAGCAGTTTTTCCTGACACATTTTACATAAAGAAATTGATATCTGAGCACATAGCCACCCTCAGGCGGTTTGGTTACATCAGCCACCTTTTTAAATTTCAAGTCATCTATGACTAAAAAAGGTGGAACTATTATTTCTCACATGCCTTTTCCTGTCCCTTAATCCATCTTTTCTTCATCAGCTTGATCTTTTTTTTTTTCCTCTTAACTCATCTCCTCCTCACTGGTTTTCTGGACTTCATCCACTTTGCCCTCTTCATCCCTTCCTCTCATCTCAATTTTACCTCATTGTCCCCCTTTTTTCCTCTGTTGCAGATGAAGGTGCTAAAGCGGCAGCAGAGGATGATCAAGAACCGCGAGTCTGCCTGCCAGTCGAGAAAGAAAAAGAAGGAGTATCTGCAGAATCTGGAGGCTCAGCTGAGGGAGGCGCAGCAGGAGAACGATCGACTCCGCAGGGAGAACCAGGCACTGAGGGAGAGACTGGCCGGCAAGGAGGTGAGGGGTTAGGAGAGAAGATATCAGAGTAGATACAAATGCAAACTGGTTAAAAGTAGATTTACTAAGATTAATTTCTTAGCTGAAGTTTCGCAGAAAATACAGACAAAGGTAGTTTCTCATGGGTTGTATTAGCAGAGCTTTGCATTTTAAGACACAACCTCACATGTCAGTGCCTTTTAATGTTGTGGCTGTTTATTGTCAATAAATGACAACGTAAACAGATGCTGTCTGCAGAAACCTTCTAACAGCATTTATAAGTATCAATGTTTAGTATGAGCTGGTACTGATTGCACAGACTTTGGTGGGACTTTTGCTTTTAAATTAACTGCTAAAACAAGAGGAAGTAGTTTTAGTTAATGTTGATAGGGGCAACAAAAAGACTTCAGACAGGAGAAACAGGAACACACAGAAAATATGAAGGCAAATATGTTTGAACCTGTCAGACCTGTAAGACAATTCCAGCTAGTGAGCCTGCAACGTAACTTTACTAACCGATAGAGCACTCATGGCACCAAAATCCAACAACAGCTGAAATCCAAAAATCACAATATTTTTATACATTTAGGAGATGAAGTATGTTTGAACGACGAGGATTTCTAAATATTTTTTTTGTTTGTGTTGTTAAAGGGGAGCGACTCTACAAGTAACAAGAGAGCCGTGTGTGTCATGGCTGTCCTGCTGTTCATGACCTTCAGCTTCGGACCCGTCAGGTATGACCCCTCAGATAAAATGTTGCTGTCTAAACAAACGTATGCTTTCCTTTTTAGTTTTACATGGCATTTTTAAGATGTGTTCACTTTTTTTACGTTGAAGTATTATCTAAACCTTCAAACATTTTCTCAGATTTTATGATCTCTAGAAAAGTCCTGTGACACACACAGGGTTCAAAGCAGAGTAAAAGATGGTGTTGAAAAGCTTTGAGTTTAGATTCCTCAAAAATCAAGGAGTTTTTCCATTAGTGAGGGGCCACATTGGGATGCAAACCAAGTGAAAGATGGAAAGAGCACATTATCAGTGGAACTATTAGTGTTAGTTCTCAGTTACTTTTTTTAAAGTAATATCCCAATACAAGAACTTTTTTTTCAGATCATAAATAAATCACTATTCCTGAATTTTAAACCACCAAAAGTATCATTTTGGACAGTTTATCCAGCCGTGATTTTAACTGCATGGGTTTTTTTTTTTTATCTCTGCAGCATCACAGACAGGAAGTTGCCGACGGATCTACAGGAAGATCTGATGTCGTATACAGGACGGCGGCTACTGGAGATTGAACAGCAGCAGGCGGCAGCTCAGCCTCACAGCCGAGTTGAGGACAAGACGGAGACAGAAGAGGATGGAGGGGACGAACGATGGAAGAGAGGAGAGGCGGAGAGATACACTCCAGAATCTTATCAGTTCAGGTGGGAGGATTCGGACCTCAGACCAGCTGACACAGACAGCATATGCTAAGCTGAACACGTCATACAGGTCTTCTGAGTCTTCCCTCATCAGTTGTAGAAATTGCATCTATTCATGTGATGCCCCATCCATCCCACTAGTTCTGTACAGCGTGAAGTTGTGGTCAGCCTAGCTTACTGTAGAGCAGTGCACCATTACCGAATGTGTTGTTGATCACAGGAAAATATCTCATGTCTGGGCTGTTTTTTTTCCCCAGTCGTTCAAATCGTAAAACTGATCAAGGTTACTTCAGGGTTCAGGAAGGAGAGACTCTGGGATTGTATGAAAATATCTAGAGCTGGGCTACTTAGTTTGGCCCTACGAGGGCCGCAGTCTTGCAGGTTTTCAATGTGTCCCTGCCCCAACACACCTGCAGGGTACAGAACTGCTTCTCAGTAGCTGTCTCAAGTTTTACTCCACACCACACAAGGTGAAGTCGATACTTTCACTGAGCGCTTTCACACCTGACTAAAAATATTTAGACATTCAACAGAACTGGTTTTTCAGCTCATGGCTCACTTTCTCAGTTTGTCTGCAGGTGGTTTTCTGACATATTTCAAAGACTGATATGATGAGATAAACAAAGCTCCTTGTTTGTTGCTGTAAGCTCTTCTGCAGCAGCTTGTCCTATACCTCATCATCTTCATGTGTTTGTGTGTTTTCATGTGCAGAAACCTGAGCAACATATTCAGCGACATGAAGGACCTGGTCCTGCAGGACATCGACCGTTACTTCACCTCCTCAGACTGCCGACAGTTTAACCGCTCCGAGTCTCTCAGGTCAGTCAGGTTCTCTTAGTAACGCACAGATTTATGCTGGTTGCAAGATTGTTTCCTCTCATCTTCCTCTTACATTCTGACACGTTGCAGCCGATCCTGTTTCTCCAGGTCAAAAGATTTAATCATTCGTTATTTGATACTAGAAATTATGTGTCTGCAGCTATTTATTTACATTAAAAGCTGCAGTTTGTCATTGTTTTATTAAGTGACTTAATTGGGAGCGACTTAAAATAAAATATTGCTGCTACTTAACTGGCCACTCTGCAGAGGTTTAGCTTTGTTAGTTCTTGGTTAAGCCTCTTGTACCTCTCTGTGCTGCTTATTTTACTGCATTTTAATTTAATGCATTTTTTTTTCCATTGACGGCTGAACAAAGATGATCCACAGCGTGTTAACTAGCAGTAATTTGGAAACTCGTAGCAGTCTTTTATGCTCAAATCATTTGACCAAACCAGCATGAATCCTGGGCTTTATTTTATTTTTTTTTTTTTTTTAGTCTACAGACAGTACAAATGGAAGACTGTATAATGCAGATTCCACTAAAGCATCACAGAGACTCTACCCCTCCCTGAGCTCCTTAAGTTAAAGTTAAATCTTTATTCTTCTTTGTTTTGTTCTTTTATTTTCTTGGTCTTGGCCTTCAACATAACCAAGATAACCAAGGTTATCCAGCCTTCTTGGCTATCTTATCTGAGTGTTTTTTAAACCTTAATCAATTGCAAGAAGGGAAAAAGCACATTATGATAAAGTTGTTGCTTCAAGCTTTTTTGTCTTCAAATGATTTAATTTCTTTTTAAAGTTTGTTTTGGTTCTTCTGCACCCTGCTGTAATGCCTTTAATGATTTATGTAAAGCACTTTGAATTATCTTGTACATGAAATGTGCTATACAAATAAAATTACCTTGCCTTCTACATTTAGCCTCTACAGAAACTAAACACAGCTCCAGTCTTTATACACAACCCAGTGTGAGCTGCCCCAAAGTCCAGAGAACCACAAAGGCTAAACTCTGATTCGTAAACAGGATGGTGTAGAGTAGCACAGGGCGACTGCTTTGCATGCATGCCACCTTTTCCTATGTGTGTTCATTACTAATGCCTCATTAACTTCTGAGTAAAAGGGAAGGAAACACTTCTTACTGGTGTAGCATGTTTATCAGTTTCAGTTCATTTTCTGATATGAATTAAAATGAACACATCAAACCTCTGACATTCAAAACCAGGCACAATAATCTTATCTTGAATTTAATGTTAGCTGCTTTTCTCTGTCTGAATTGCAAGCTGAATGAACTGAAGCAAGTTTTTTTTTTCTTATTTCAGGCTGGCTGACGAGCTGAGAGGCTGGGTCCATCGGCATCAGATCGACCGGAAGAAGTCCGGAGGAAAACCAAAGAATGTCAAGAAGGCAAAGATTGCCCAGGTCAGAAAACTCTAAAGAAGCTTTTTATTAAACATGACAAACAGGAATAATCACACAGAAGTTTGACGTTCACGTTTCATATCTGCAGTTCTAACCATGAGCCAGGCTCACCTGGGTTTTTGCATGTTTATAATTATATTATGAACAGAAGTGAATAAAAAGAGTTGTTTTAGTATTTTATCAGTCATTAGATTTTATTAATTTATGTTTATATGTTGTATTAACTGTCATATTTAGCAGAAAGCTCAACTGAGGAAGACAAACTTCTCCAGATACCTGCCGATCCAGTCTCACCGCTCCATCGAAAGGTACAGGCGCTTCACAGCGCTTTGAAAAAAGAAAAAAAAAAGTCTTAACAAGCTTGTTTTTAAAGTGTTCTTCTATACACACAAAAAAAGAAAAGTGTAAATATGAACCACAGAAGGGAGTCATCCTTTATAACTTTAATTATAAAAATGAAACACAAGTAGTATATTTGTCAGTCTGAAAAGTCAAGCACAGATGCATGATGTCAAAGCCTTAAAGATATTTTATATCAGAATCCTCAAAATAAAAATGTCTAACGATGAAAGTCAGAGATGTTATTTAGTTATCCTCCTGCTAGCTGTTACGTCTCATCTCTTTCTAAAAGAAAAAAGGTTTAAAAATTAACTTGAAGCCTCGGCAGGTTTCCTTATTTATTTTGTAGTCAGATAAACTAATTTCTTCCAGCAAGTCAAACTTATTTTTGAAAGTATGTATCATGTATTTGACCTGTTTACAGGTAAATTCAGTAACAACCCTAAATTCTCTTTTTTTTTTTTTTTTTTAACCCTGCAGTCAGCTGCAGGTGCTTCCTGGTCCTGAGGTCACCTACAGCGAGTTCCTGGACGCCATTGACCGCAGAGAGGACACGTTCTACGTTGTCTCTTTCAGACGGGTATGACATCTCATACAGCAACCAAGCTTCATGGCACTTTTTGTGGTTTTGGATTCTTTTGAAAACCAAATAATAAAAGACTGAATTCCTCCCGTGTTGCTTCCTGCAGGACCACCTGCTGCTTCCCGCCATCAGTCACAACAAAACCAGTCGGCCCAAAATGTCTCTGGTGATGCCGGCCATGTCTGTTAACGGTGAGTCGGTCTGGACATGGAACCATCCAAAGAACCGTTTAGATAAATGTTCCATTTTTATGCAAATTAGCTTCAATATAGTGATTATTGATGATCAAATCGTTGCTTTGTTTGATGTCCTCCTATCTCCCCTCCTCCTCTTCCTCAGAGAGTCTTTATAACTCGTCTCAGGGCTACGAGATGATGATGCAGGTCGACTGTGAGGTCATGGATACTCGAATCGTCCCCATCAAGTCGTCTGCCGTCCCTCCATCTCTCCGCGACCCGCCCCAGTCTCCACCCTCCTCCCACCAAAACACCCACCATCACCACAGCAACAACACCTCGCTCCGAGGCCGCCACCACCAGCCACCTTCCTCCTCGTCCTCTTCTTCCTCATCGTCATCAGCTCCTCCAAGGCAGCCTTTACCAGCCCGTAGACGGACATCCGGATACTTTATCAGCGAGTCAGAAGGAGTTTGAATAAGCGTTGCCATGGGAATCGTGCACATAGAAGAGGTGGGGAATGACGAGTCCAGTGGTTACAGGCTGTTGGACTAAGAATCAAATGTCTAAAGATAACTCATCGTCCCTTCAGAAACTTTCAGTTTGCCTTCAACTGTAAATCCCATCTATACCGGAGTCAAATTCCCTGCCACTCCTGAGAGGGTGGAAACTTGAAGAAAATAATCTGTAGTTTTATCCAGTAATTTTCTGGAACTGATGTAATTTAACAAGAGCTTCTTTGCAAAACAATATTCTAATATATACAAATGTTTTTCTAAAAATGAGTCTGGTACAGACAAGGCAGCACATCACACTCACAAACGGTGCTGCATTTTCAAATTTAGTAGTGAAAATGTTCAGTAGGAATGCAGAGTAGAGCAGAGCTGCCGGTGTGTTTAAGTGCTGACGGGGCGAAGAGAGTATAGCTTTTATTTTGGCTGCTTAACAAACAGTTGCTACACATTTTGGTGCTCCATACAGTCCTGGTTAAAGAAGATTAAAAGAAAAGACATTTTAGAAAGATCAATATTGACTGTTTCTCAGTCAAGGTCTCTGTGCAGTTTGTAATTTCGTGTTTTGGTTGTTTTATCTTCAGAGGCACAATGTAGTCACTAAAAGAAAAGGCAGACTATTTAGCCTGAATTTAGGGGATCATTTCTAAAAGTTGTTTCTATTTGGGCTTGCATGTTTGGACCATACATGTGTTTGAAAGGTCACCTATATGCCAGGTCTTTAGGCATCTAAAATTTGCCCAACTTCGAATGAATAAAACAAAACAGAAAAAAAAAAAACACTTTTGAAGATATTAGAAAAAAATCCACTTAACACATTATTTTTTGAAAATACCAGGTTTAAAAAAAGAGGACTTTAGTTGCAGTAGGTTTTATTATTATTATTTTTTTTTAATAAAGGCTCCATTTATTTTGTAAAGATAAAAACAATAACAGACTATTTCCTATTTGTGTGTCTTTGACAGCAGTGTTTTCAGTAGAGAAAATAATACCGTACAGTTGTGTTGGTTGGTATCAATACTGACAGCTGCTGCATGACGGAGGATCTTAGCTTAAAAAAAAAAAAACGAAGTAAATTTCATCTGCTGTCTGAGAGACTGGCTGAAATAAATGTTTAGGTGTATGACGATCACTTTTAATGTACTTTTTTTAAACTGTATATAAGTTGATTCAGACCAGCACATTTTACAGTGTACATATGAACCTGATTGAGATGCTTTGTTTCAGATGGCTGATTCAGTCACTTTTGGCAAAAGTTTGTCTGATGTGAAATCTTTAAAATGGTTTTAGCAGCAGAAACAGTTGCAGAAATTTGGTCATCATGCGATGACTAAAAGATGTGAATAGATTCAGCTAAAAAATAATTGCATTAGACTGATTACATGTTGCTACAATTAATTCATCATTTTGGTAGCATAAGCACAAGTATTCATTTTAAGACTTTTGATTGTTTTGTTTTTTTTTATTTTTTTTATTTTTTGGGCTGTTCATAAAACCACTTCCGAAGCTTCACAAAGATCCTGCTTCACGTCTCAGCTGTCGCATTTATCTATGTAATTTTTTTCTATTATTTAATAGTTGTAAATATGAGTGTAGATATTCTGTTTGTATTTGCCACCGTTTCAATTTTTTTATATATACATATATTTTTCTTTTCACAACAAAAAGTAAAAACATCAGAAAAAAATGTGGAGTTGTTTTCTGTCATATAATTCCAGTGTTTTGTATTTGCGTGTTTGGGTAAGTGGACCAAGCAGCTTCACTCATGCTTTGTTTGAAGTGTGAACGTCAGATGATCTGTCCTATGATAAATGGTCTCGTGTATATAAATAACTTAAATGCGATTACTGAAAACTTGGTTAAGAAGCCACTTTGACCTGACATATCTGTTCAGTGGAGTTTAACGGTGAATTCAGAATCAGTTATTAGTTATAGAAATGCAGAGGAATATTCTGCATTATCTAACCCTTGGCTTTTAAGAATCAACCCAGATCGAGGTTTGTGTTTAGTTTTTAGACTAGGTGGAAATTGTCTACAGTTAATTTCCTACTCCTTTAAATCAACAACCTGTGGAAACACAAATGGCTCAACCAAAGTCTAAAAAATGTGTTTTTGTTGAAACGGCCACATGCATGATTTCCTTCCATATTTTTGCAAAGCGTTTGCCAGTGCCAACTCCACTGATGGTCAAAGACTGAGTCTGTAAAGAAAATAACACCAACATGCTACTTATTTTTGTTTTTTTAAGTTAGTTTTTATACTGTTTTACCTCTTTAAAGAAATTTCAAAGGTAGAAAAAGTGGGCATGAAATGTGTTTTATGTTTTTTTTCAATAATAAGCGCTAAACGCTGCGATCTAAAGGTGTGTATGAAGCTGCTGGGACAATAATGGCTACATTTCTCATCTGGGCACTGATTCTTAAGCTGTTTTGTCTTTGCTGTTCAGATTTCTGGTTCATGAAGTCTGTAGATTAAAAATGGGTAAACTTTAAATTGTTACCGAAATCTTGGTGAGTTTGTTTAAGCTTAGGGTCTTGTAATTAGTACTAAATACTTATAATAACTGAGATTAACTGAGAAAAAATAAAAGCAAGGCAAGGAAGAAAGGTCATTTGCCCACAGCTGTAATTTTATAAAGTAATCTATACACCAGTCCTACCTAAGTCTCATAACAAGATGCAGATGAGTTTTTTTCTGTAAGCTAACTTGTTATAATGAAAATGTTATAAAATAAAAAATTTTCATATAAAGAAATAATGGATAATGTTTCCTTGTCTCAATAATTTGCTATTGTCAAAATTCTAGAAAATGTTTAGTTTTAGATCAGAGAGAAAAACAAAATGCCAAACATTTGGCTGACTTCATGAATCTGAAATGGTTTACTCTGAAAGTAATATTTTTATACTGTCTAAAGATAAAAAAAAAACAAAATTAATGCAACTGTTGAAATATGCAGGAAAAAAAATGCTGAAAAGGTAACGGTGTAAATAAACAGTATGCCTCTTTTTTATTTAACTAATAAAAATAATAAACATGGTAATAATCATTGTAATGCTCTGCTAACAAAATCAGTTATTTGAGTTATTTAAAGTAGTAATTAGTATATATATATATATATATATATATATATATATATATATATGAATGAGAGTTTTTTTATTTTTATTTTAATACCATAAACTTTTTCATACTCCTACTAGAGTCCCAATATTGTTGAGTGAAAATGAATTAAATTAGATAAAACTGACATGTAAAAAATATGTTGCGTCCATATACATGAGTAGCAGTAAGTTAAGCAGCCACAAGAGGGCGATGGCGCACTACAAACTGACAGAAACTGCAGTAAACTGGTCTGAGAAGAAGCAGGAGAATCTAATATTTCTTGAACTGTCAGGGAGGTTGTAATGATTTTTTTTAAACATTTGATTGTTTGAACTAAATAGGAGGAAGAAGGGGGAAGGAAGAGAGTTTTGAATAGGACAATGAAAAGGCGATGAAGTAGAGACGATTTAGAGTAACAGGTGTGATAATGCCCGGTGGGCGGGGCTAAAAGATAAAACAAGACACATATAAAGCACACCTGAAAAAACTCCCACGCAAGCGAAGAAAGAGTCTGGTGAGTGTAATGAGTTTACGATGTTTTCTGTGTCCCCAATCAAAAAAAGTGACTTATATTCTCAAAGTGGCATTGCTGCTTTCCCTCCTTTTATTTAGGTTGGTCCTTTTAAAAAGTACCTGCAGAACAGAAAAAAACAGAGTTAATGCTATTCTGGTTTTGCCAAGAATGAGAACTTTACAAGATGCAGAAAGTGTCCAACTTGTTTATACACACACACACACACACACACACACACACACACACACACACACACACACACACACACACACACACATATATATATATATATATATATATATATATATATATATATATATATTGTATATATTTTGTTCTGTTTGGTATAGCCTGAGATGTATATTGAGCTTTTAAGTGTTCCCTCATTTGTATATTATACAGCTGATTCATGGCATGACATGACACTGACTTTATTTACATTAAGAAGTTAAGGCTTTGTGTTTGACTGTAGCCTCAATGTAAACTGAATTTACCCCAAAATATGTTGTTTTTTTAAAGTGTAAATTAGTTCATGTATAAATCTTCTACAGATGGAAGAATTACAATCAGTTATCTGCATGGGAAATTCTTCAGTGAGCTGCTTACATGATGTCATATCCTCTGTGTGAGAGTGAGTGATGGATGATGCCATGGTGTGTACTTCACTGTCTGGTTTTACTGCTCAGCGTTAATGATAGTTTTCTTCCTCTGAGAGTCCGCAGCTTTTAAATCTACAGCTGATGACAGATGCTGGAGAGACATAAAACCCTCTCTCCTTCTCTCCCTCTCACACATGGAAGTTCATTAAAGACAAAACCACGAGGCAAATATTTTATAATAGACTATTCATAAGCATGTCATGAGAGTAGATCTTTATCTAACAGAAGAAATGGAAGTCTTTCTACTTTTTTTTATTTTCAGTATGTTTATTTTTTTCTTTTTATCAACAGTTTTAACTTTTTTTATTAACATTTTTTAAATAAATAAAACAGATTGCAGCATTATAGTTATTGTGTCATTGGAGGCCAAAATCCTCACTAAATAAATACAAATGTGATTGTTTAGATGATCTTTGGCTTTCTTGTTCTTTTGCAGTTTTATTTATTTATTTTACTTATTTATTTAGTGTTAAATTGATTATTTCTTTTGTATCAAAAATCCATTTCAGTCACAATTTCTGAAATAATTAGGTGTGATACAGTTTTTCTAAAATCAAGATTGAATTTATTAAGGAAAAAAATAGATGAATGCTCCAGTAAGGTGTCAGGGCTGGCCACTGGCACACAGTCAATGCCTGGATGTTTATTTGCTCATTTAGTGAAACTCCCATCAAAACCTTTACAATGGAAAATTAATTTAGATGGACGTACAGTGATTCTGTATATACAGCTCATGGGAGGGATACAGCTGCCTCTTGAGACATAATCTGGAAAAACTTGCTGTCATCTGTTAAAACATTAAGACATTTCCTGAATGGGTGTTCGTAAACACATAATGTTCTTTAATGACCTGCTTGTTAAAGTAATAAACAGGGAAGAGCAATTAGAGGAATTGAAGAACACTTTATGACCATTCTGTAAACATGTAGTTTATTATAAATGAATCAGCTGCGTTTTGTACAAGAAAATATTGATTATATCATTCATATATTTAAATTGAATTTATTTTAAAATATTTTCTGTGTGTGGCTCAGTTTGCAGCAGGCAGTGCAACAAGTACAAACCAAACTTTCCACTTTAATGTGAACCTTCGGCCCTCAGATAGAAGCTATAAATCTGATCCATACTGTGAGCTTTAAAGCTCTTAGAAATCTGGAAAATAAAACATCAAACTGCCACAATTGCAACTTCTTGCCATTCTTTTTAAATCATTTACTTCTGCATGCTGCTGCATAGTTACATTGTCCCTGCTTTGCAAAGTACAGCTAAGAGGTGCATGTACAAAATCACATCTTAACTTGTAATTTAGACTTTTTAAATAACATCTTCCTCTAAAGTCAGAAAAGTGAGATCACTGATCTGCTGCAGGGAGGCTTATATTATACTGCATTCATTCATTGTAAATGGCTAATGACTACAGTTATACAGCTATACAGATGCTATTTAAACCACTTAGAACAGTTTGTCTTTTCCTGAATAAAAGTCATTTATAGACGGAGTGAGGCCGGCATGTTGACAAGGACAGCTATATTTCAGCCTTGTGCCTCATCTCTTCATCCATCCCTCGTGCCTCAGATGAAAAACTCATTTTCAATAAAACAATAGCTAGGGGCCAGACTTTCCATGTTGCTCTTCAGTTTCCAGAAAGTAATTATTAAAAGGCCCAAGAGGAAGAAATTAAGTAACAATCAGAGTTGGATACACAAAAGTGCACGACAGAGGACCTGAATGAGGATGGGCCTTTTAATAGCAAATTTAAGCGTTCAATTTAAGAGTTCAAAAATCATCAGAAATTAAGGTTTTGGACACAAGATACAACATGAGCCTGACCCATGGACACAGTGTAGGGATATGTGAGACCATAGACTCACTGGTCACTTCATTAGGTGTACCTTGTTAGTACCAGGTTGGACCCTATTTGCTTTCAGAACTGTCTTAATTCTTTGTGGCACAGATTTAATGAGGTGTTGGAAACATTCCTCAGAGATTTTGCTCCATGTTGACATGATAGCATCACACAGTTGCTGCAGATTTGTCAGCTGAATCTCCCATTCCACTATATCCCAAAGGTGCTCTGTTAGGTTGAGGCCTGGTGACTGTGGAGGCCATTGGAGTACAGTGAACTCATCATCATGCTCAAGAAACCAGTTTGAGTTGATTTGAGCTTTGGGACATGGTGCTTTGTCCTGCTGGAAGTAGCCATCAGAAGATGGCACACTGTGGTCTTAAACGGATGGACATTGTTAGCAACAATACTTGGGTAGGCTGTGGTGCTTCAAACAACCCTCAGTAGGTACTAAGAGACCCAAAGTGTGGCAAGAAAGTACCCCTCACACCATTACACCACCAGCAGCCTGAACTGTTGATACGAGGCAGGATGGAGCCATGTTTTCATTTTGTTTACACCAAATTCTGATCCTGCCATCTAAATCAGGGATCCTCAGTCCTGGTGGGTAGATTGGTCATCTTCTAGCCTGAAGGTTCTGTGTTCCATCCTAGGCCTGTCGAACTCATGTCGAGGTGTCCCTGAGCAAGACACCGAACCCCAAATTGCTCCTGATGGATCGTGGTTGAGTGCCTTGCATGGCAGCTTCCACTTCAGTGTGTGAATGTGTGTGTGAATGGGTGAATGTGATGTATAGTGATTTGGGTATCATTCCAGGTACAGTAAAGCGCTATATAAATACAAACCATTTACCATTTTTTTGAGGACCAGTGTCCTGCAGGTTTTAGATGTTTCCCTGCTGCAACACACCTGAATCAAATAAATTACTAATCTGCAGGCACAAGTCTGAGTGTGAGTCAGGTGTATTGCAGCAGAGAAACTTCTAAAACCTGCAGGACACTGGCCCTCAATGACCAGGATTGAGGATAACTGATTGAAATGGCAACTCATCAGACCAGGTGATGTTTTTCCATGTTCTATTGTCTAATTCTGAATAGTCTGTGTGAATTGTAGCCTCAGTTTCCTGTTCTTAGCTGACACGAGTGGCACCTGGTCTTCTACTGCTGTAGCCCATCTGCTTCAGGGTTGGACATGTTGTGCATTCAGAGATGGTATTCTGCATACTTTTGGCTATATGAGCCTTCATTTTTCTCCTTTCTGATGCTCAGTTTGAACTTTAGAAAGTCATCTTGACCATGTCAAGCATTGAGTTGCTACCTTGTGGTTGGCTGATTATATATTTGCATTAACAAGTAACTGAACAGGTTGTATAAAATGGCAGGTAATCGTATATTGAATTATTAGGCTTAAATACCATTAAAAAATTATCCCGTTGTTACTTTTCTCCTACGATCTTAAACTAAACTAAACACTAACTTCCTTTACTGTGGATGGAAATGGTTTTCTACATAAGTACTATATTAAAAAGTAATTGTCTGGACTTTCTGTCTGTAGGGTGTTTTTTTGCCATGATTCCCAAAACAGGGTCCACGCTCCTGCACCCTAAAAACAATCATATGGTCAGCATAAAGCTTTGTCTTTGGTTGCTAATATTAAATGTACAAATGTTATTATTAAAAGTCTGCAAAAGACTGAAGTCCATAAAAGTGGTCTGTCACACATAGAGGCATGGGTTGCATGTTTGTGCTTTTTAGGGAATTGGAAGAAGTAATAAAAGCCCAACTGTGAACAGCTGATGCACTTTTGATCAAAACAACATGCGTAGCAGACACGTTCACTCTTACAGTTAGACTAGCAGGCAGATGCAGGTTCCTGAATCCCACCTAAGTAGATCACATAACAGAAGCCACAGCAATATTCACTGTAGATGAAAATGTGTTTTTTAGATGCAAGTAGAGGGATGTCAAGGGATTAAAGGTTGGTAACAACTTCATAATGTTTTGAAAAAAAAAACCCCTCAAACTTGTGTATTTAAAATAAAAAACCCACTGATCTGTAATAAAAGTCTGCAGTGTTACTAGACCTCATTTACAAGGTAGAAGCTTGTAAATGCGGGGGGATGTTCGGATCAGAAGGTTAATGTTCTTAGCTATGAATTTAACAGAATAAATTCAACCTTTCAATTTTTTCTTCTTGTGTTCACACTTTGTCCTAATAGTTGTGTTAAAATGAAGATGGTCACATCTATCTTTTGCACACCATACATATTTTTAATGAAAATGTATAGTTGCTTTTAGGTCAGAGTCTTAATAATAGGTACCTTTTTACCATCTGCTGGGACAAAGTGAATCTTGGTCAACAAAAACATGAGTATTCTTCAACCTTCTCTTTCCATGCATATAAATAGCCAATTTCATGGCTATCCGCCACTGGTCCTCCAGGTATTTGAGAGCTTCAGACCAGATGTCCTCACTAGGCCCAGCTACTTGTGGGGTAAACCTAAAATATACAGGCATTGTCATCTTGCAGAAAAAGCTGAATTCCAACCCTGTGATGGCAGCCAGAGGCCTTTTGTTCTGCCAGCAGCAACACTGAGATCAGTCAAAATAAACAACAACTTTCATATGTTGGTAGTATAATTTGTTCTCTCTCTTTATGGCTTATCGTGGTTCACATGTGCAGACAGATCTGTTTTCACTGAATGATTGAAACAACATGGGCAGCGGATGTAAGGTCACAGGTCTATCACTAAAAAAAAAAAAATCCTGCAGCTCAGCTCATCTGTCTAATTTGGATTTAAAAGTCATATCTACTGGATAAGAGAAATAATAATATGCCAACATTCTGTCATGTGGTGTAGTGTCACAATACATAATTTTGGATATAGTGGATATTAGTTGTCATGCATTTAATGAGCTAAAGATATGACTTATCTTCAGCTTACTCGTTTACAAACACAGTGTTCTGTATTAACACAAAAAGTTTCATATAGTCGTGCTGATATGTGGCCATGGCAGGTTCAAGTTAGCCTTTTCAGTTTACAAGCAAGCCAGCATTAAGGAAACATGGATATAATGTTGTAACTGTCATCATTAACTTGAAGATTTTGGCCTTTACCATGTCCAGAATACTGCTTGATTGCAGGTGGTCAACCTGAAAAATATACAGTACCAGTCAAAAGTCTGGACACACTTTTCAATTAAATCCAATGGGTAAGTGCATCCAAACTTTTGACTGATGGTGTATTTTTAGGTTAAATATCCTAACTGCATTATTATCTTAATCTGAGACACTGTTTGGGTGTCAGGGGGACTGCTCTGAAGAAGTTTAAATTTTACCTGAGTGGTAGGTCCTTTTCAGTAAGGCTGGGAGACTCCGCCTCATCTTCTGCTCCTTCACTGTAAAGTCCCACAGGGTTCTAGCCTTGGGCCAATTCTTTTTGCTCTGTAACTTCTCCCACTCCTCCCAGATTTTTAGAAACAAATGGCATGTCTTATCCTTTCTATGCTGATGACTGCCAAATTTACATGCCAATCGCCCAAAACAACCATTACCTCCTGACACCACAACTAGACTGTTTGATAGACGTCAAGGCTTGGTTAGCCCAAAATTTTTTAAAACTGAACTAGGGAAAGACTGAGATCATGCTGTTTGGAAATGCCCTCTGACTTGGGACCCTCCAAAATTATGTGAGTCCTAAAGTCATCAGCCTTGACGTCACTATGGACGGCGATTTTAAACTTGACAAACGGATCATTGCTGTTTTAAAATCGAGTTTTTATACCTTTGTCTTTTATCAAAGTGAAATCTTTTCTATCTTTTAATCTTTTTGAACAGTTTGTGCACACTTTTATTTCTTCTCATCTGGACTATTGCAACACTCTTTACTCTGGCATCTGCAATAACACACTTTCCCGTTAGCAGTTGGTACAGAGCTCCATGGCAGGACTTTTAAATCTGGCCAGAAAATGCAGACATATCATCCCTATTTTAGCTTCTTTTCACTGGCGAACTGTGCATTTTAGAATTGATTATAAGATTTTATTTTTTGGATATTATGCGTTAACTTTACTGGCTCCCAATACATTGCCAACTGCCTCCAAATTTACACTCTGAGGTCTGAGGGCCAGTCCCAGCTTGTGTTGCCTAAGATTAGACTTAAAACTAGACGGGACAGGGCCTTCTCTGTACTTGGCCCCAGACTCTGGATCGCTCTGCCATTCCATGTCCGATCTGCCCCCACAGTTTAAGTCTTGTCTAAAGACCCATTTTTATTCTCTGGCTTTTAACACCACGTGAGTTGCGTGGTCCTCTGTCTTTTTATTTATTTCATTTTTTCCACTCATTTCATTGTTTTGATAAGAGCTACACTTGGTTATTGTTTTAATTTTATTCATCAATATTGCTGAATATTGCTTTGATGTGCAGCACTTTGAAGACGTGTTTTTATTTTTAAAATGTGTTTTATAAATGAAGTGGATTGGACTGAGAAAAATGTGTAAAAAAGCTTAAATTATTATACAGTTTATGTTTCAAATGTCTTGCAATATTGTAGAAATCAAAATGGAATTACAAAAGTTTCCTTTTGTCTTCAGACTTTTACTAGCTAGCTGGTCTTAAGAAGTCGTAATAATCATGTATGATAAAACAAATTCTTTGTTGTTCCTTAGCTGTGTACATTAGTACAACAAGCATCATGCCTGACTTTCAGTAGCAAGTAAATGAAGTGGGAAAGTTGTAGCAAAATGAACAAGCTAACAGAATTTCGTAAGTCATTTAAAAGCAGAGTTATCACTTTTACAGTATATTTTAAGTGAGGTTATATTTTACAAATGCTTTATGACTGCATAATGACTAATACTGTCTTCCCTCCTCAGTTTTAACTTTCCATCCATCCATCCATCCATCCATCCATCCATCAGCTGCCTAAGCAGGAAAGCCCAGACTTCCCTCTCCCTTGCCACATTTACCAGCTCATCTAAGGAATCATGAGGCGTTCGTGGTCATCTGAGAGAGGTAGTCCATCCAGCGTGTCCTGGGTCTTCCCTGGGTTCTTCTCTTAGTGGGACGTGCCCAGAACACCTCAATAAGGAGGTGTCTAAGAGGCATCCTGACCAGATGCCTGAGCCACCTCATTTGGCTCCTCTCCTTGCGGAGGAGCAGCAACTCTACTCAGAGCCCCTCCCAGATCACTGAGATTCTCACCCTATCTTTATGGGACAACCGGCTACCCTGCGGAGAAAACTCATTTTAACTGCTTGTATTCACAATTTCATTGTTTCGGTCACTACCCAGAGCTTGTGACCATAGGTGAGGATAGGAACATAGATCGACCAGTAAATATTTTTTACTGGTAGATTTCAAGGTAGATTAAATGGACTTATGGATTTTCTGTTTTATTAATTTAGGATTATCCAGTCACATGAATGTAGAAAAAAACACAAAAAACTCTTAACTCTGCAAAATGTTAAACTCCGTTCGGAACAATAACTGAAATTACCAGGAACTAAAAAGATTATTTTATCATCCGCCCCCATCTGTAATTCCTCCAACCTGGGGTTTAAATTTGTCACTTGGGACCTTTTTCATTTTACTGCCGGTGTTCAGTACACTTAAGATCCTGGATCTGGATCCACAAACCTGCTGACAATCAGACATTTCATGCAAGGTAGAAATAAACGTGAAATCTAACTCTGGCTACAATGAAAAGATCAGCTTTTTATTCACTCCTTATAGTGTGGAAAACCCCCGGACTTCATGACTGCCAGGCAGGTGTCGATCTGTTGCAGAATGTGAAAGACAATGAAAAAGGACTATGTTCATTTTCTTTGGCTGAAGTGAAATATCACCGTCATGGCAGTAAAATAAGTCAATAGACAAAGAAAAGAGAAAGAAAGGGGGAGAAAAGAGAAATTCAGTGGAAAACAAGGCGGAGAATGTCTGGCAGCGTGAGCATGTAAAACGGTGTTAATCTGCTTTTGCAGGAGAAATTAAGTCTGATTTTCTTCCCTCCTGCCTCTCAGAACAGATTAATCAGTTTACAAGCAGGAGATTGAACTAAAACTATGCAGTTATGGTATGTTTTCATCATAGAATAAACTAACTGCAAAAATGCTAGTATGCACAATAAAAGCACATTAGAGGCTTGAATGGTTTTCTATTAAGTTTAGAAATATTCGTTTAAATATATAATAGATCAGAAAGACAAATATTAACATGAACTTAAACATTCATTGACTAATACAATATAAATGAATCTCCCAAATACAATAAATATAAAAAATGGTCAAAAACTACAGAATGTAAATACATACAACATTAAACAGAATTTAAAAATTTAATGAAAACAATATTTTATCAACATAAAAGCTCTTTACATAACAATAGTCATTAAAAGTGCACAATCTCCTTGTACCAATGTTTTTCCAAGTGCAAGAGACTATATTCAAATGTAAGTACAAGCCATTTTTGTTCTGTGCACAACACAAACAATCCTTAAATGTTTGCCACTTCTTTATCACTCCAGGTGTCTTTTTGATGCATTTTGAGATATTTGACTGCAGTTAAATGTGTTAATGTGTAAGTAATTATGGTTGGTATACCAGTGCAGCATTAGTTGTTATTCTACATGGCCTACACTGACGCAAAGAAAATGCATCGTAATGAAACACAGGTGACTTTTAATAGATATTCCTTAAGTTTATAATGTTCTCTTTAATTGCCATAAAGAAGAACAGTGAACTAACAGGGCTAACCTTGGCTAATAGAGAACTGAGACTTGGAGGCTCGAGTGAATTAATAGCAAAAAAATAAATAAATTAAAACACTATTTGAACAAAAGGAGTTTATCTTAAACACTGTCAGTTTATGGAAGTGAAAGCTCATTTAAACCATTTGAACCATTAGCCTACTACTTCTTAAAACCCCTAATAAACTCTGTCTCGTTCAGCCTGTCATCATGCAGAAGCTGATCCCTTTTATTCTGGTCAGATGCTGCTTGTCACGATGGAACAAATGTCTTTATTTCATGGAATAGCTCATAGTTATATTGAATCCACCCATTATTTACCCAGTCAGTTCCCATTCCTGCCTTTGAACTTTTATTAAGCACTGTTGTCACCAGCAGTTCTCTCATGCGTCATTACCAAAATTGGTTGGACATTTCCAAATGATGAGCAACTGGCTCTGCAATCAAATAAAAGTCATTCCACTGCAACCACCTCTTTTAAAACCATGCCATATTATTTTTCCACTTCAGCTCCAGCTGCTGCTCCTTCACACTCAATTATTATCTAAAAAAATATATAATGTCTTTTTTTCCCCTCATGGTTAAAACCTACCTTGAATTTCTGCAAATACTGATTTATTAGCATAGCCCAAAGTTTATGAAGAGTTCACAGTGCCAGCCTGGGTATATTTTCTTGCTGTAGAATATACTAAATCCATTAATAAGGAGCAAAAGCTTTGGCACAAAAGCCATCTGGGTTTTGTTTGGTCAGTACTGCTCAGACTACAATCATGTTGAAGTTTTCTTTGATTCCATGCAGAAAACAACACAATGTAAATATGCCCAGAATCTGAATTATTTGTGGTACAAACTTAAAACTCTATTATTTTTAATGACATAGTTCTTCTTATTCATTTATTAATTTTGCTAATGACTAGTCTACAGAATAGGGAGTCTTGACCCAATTATCAATTATTCCCACTGGAGCACAGATATTAATGCCCTGTTGACCATAATTATGCTAAATGTAGGGTTAGCATAGACGAGGTATCCCTTTTTATTCTTGGTATCAAGGAGAAGTTGTGATTTTACCCTTCAGCTGGAGAATTGGTGCCTGTATGGGTAGCTAGATGATCACTATTTTTTGATTCCAAGAA
The DNA here is from genome assembly GCF_017639745.1 of Melanotaenia boesemani. Lineage (NCBI taxonomy): Eukaryota > Metazoa > Chordata > Actinopteri > Atheriniformes > Melanotaeniidae > Melanotaenia > Melanotaenia boesemani. The sequence goes on from NC_055698.1 coordinate 24,791,821, forward strand.
GACAACAGGTGACTTACCGTATCTCTTTAAATCGGAGGGCTAGGGATTATGATGAGGAATTACATTACTGGCTGGACGATATCCACTAGGATCCCAAATATGTTAGAATCCAATCTCCTGAATATAAAATCTTTTCGTACTACTATTTCTGCAGATTTTACTTTATGCTTACCATTGAACTAATCATTGTTGGAAAATAAGCAGTCCAGCTACCAGCAGCGATGTCCAGTATGTCCTCAGCGTCATTTCCACCATACTGAAAAAACTACTCTGGGACATTTTGAGAAAAACACAATAAAGAACTCTAAGATGTAAACTCAGCCTCCAACTTTCCCTAATCCTGAGATCTCAAACTTAAGACTTTAAGGGCCGATTTCCAGTAGGTTGTAGATGTTTCCCTGCATCAACACGTGACTCAAATTAATGAGCCATTGTTACAACAAGCTCTTGTACCCATCTAATTTGAATCAGGTGTGTTGGAGCAGGGACGCATATAAAATTTGCAGGACAGCAGTCTTTAAGTTTGAGATCTCTGCCATAATCTCAGTCAACAATGTATCAGAACACACACAATCCACCCTGCAACGAACAGGATTTAAAGGGTTATGTTCTCGCAGTGCAGTGGGACCTTCTTATCTGTGTATTTCAGTTTTGTCTCACAGGATTCAGATTCATGTTGTATCATTTTGGCTCCCATGCCCACAACTTTATTTTCTTCACCTTCATACACACCAGAGGCTAGAGCTTGCACAGCTCTGCCCTCTGGTGGCCAGACAACCTAAAGCAAACACAATTATTATACACAATATATTTTCAATTTGATTTAAGCTTCTCTGGTCATGCAAGTTGCTTTGACAACTTTGAAGGATGTTTGCGGGACAATAACAGAAGCAAACAAGAGGGAACCTTTCACCTGGGAACCATTAATTTGACAGCTGTGTTTCCGGTAGAGGAGTCAGGGGGGTCTTTAAGGGTTATGCGATGCAGTCATGTGTCCCAAATAAACGTGTTCTCTCCTTGCAGCCAGATGTGCAGGTTTCCACTGATTGCATTAACAGTTGTGACTGAAATATGCATCACTAATTTAACACAGGAACCTACTGACTTCTGTGCTTAGATTGTCTTCTAATATAGTTGTTACACAGCTTTATGTAGATTTTTATTTTATAGAGAGTAGTTTTAAATGTCTCTATGCAGAAGGTATTTTGATGTTTTAAAGAATCCTATAAAGCTCTTTGATTTGCCTTTATTTATCAATTAAAACAATGGCAGTTATACTATGTCTTAGATGATTTAGTCAATTTGTTAAGGTGAAGAATTTGAGTAAAAAAAGTGATTTCAGATCTATTTGATTGCCTCATGAACGATAGTCTGCGATACTCCTCTGCAGCTTAACTGCATCTCGAGATCTTGTTCAATTAATGTCACAAACCGATTTGAGATAGTGAACAACTTTTCTGGATTCAAACAGCTACTGATGTGTTTGATTTTGTACCAGTTACATAAACACAGCTCTCACTTTGCTTGTGTGACAATGTGCTGTAACATTTACCTGCAATATACATTACAGGGGACCCCAGGGAACAAAAATGTGCTCCCTCTAGTCTCAAAGTCCTCAAATTACATCTGGCCTGGATGCTAAAACTCCCATGACCACCTTAAGAACTTCCCAAAGGTAAAGAAGTGTCTCACTTTTCCTTGGTCTGGACAAAATCCATGTTGACACTATCACTTGGGGCTTTTCTCCGGCACCTTGAATTACACAGCGTGTTCTACCGTTTGATAGAGCAAATATTTCAGTGACTATAATGAATGTTATTAAGAGTATGTGGAAAATAACCTGGCTGAACCATCTCTACCACTTTATTTGGGTATGTTTGTCTTCCCATTAGTTTTTAATTTTGATCATTAATGCTACTAAATTATTCACTCTTATCCCAACAACATAAAAAATATGTATATTCTTATCGTTGTTCCACTGAAATGAAAAAATGCAAAGAAATATTTGCATTATTTTTCCTAAATGAGAACATTAATGCAGTCTGCCTCTTTCTCTGGCCTCTGAATGAAGACACATCAACCAAGACAGTCACATCTAAGGGCAAATTTCATTCATCCCGGCACCTTGCCACTAAAGGTGGTTGCTGAGCTTCATGACAACATCAGCAACCTCTGCCAGGAATATTGGGGAAGCTAACCCAGAGGCTTCAGTCTGCTGATGCGTTGGTGGGTCATGCTCATCAAGTTTCTTTTCCAGAGCCTGACATCACTCAGCTATAGCCAGGCATTCTCATTCCCAAGCAGTCTTAAAATCATTTGCTAGAGCCTCACTTAGACCAAAATACTTTTGGCAAAGGCTGAATGTGCAATATATTGATATAAAATGATCTACGGATTATATTTACTATAAAGATATTAAACAAATTGTCACAGAAGTCTGGAATTATCTTTTTTTTTTTTTTTTTTTTTGGTTTTTGATTTAGTTGCTCTTAATCCTTTAGTGTGATGTCCATTGTTTGTTTACCTGTAACTTTCTATAACCTTTACAAACAACTTCTAGATTACCAAGTTGTTTTTTCAAATGTGCTAATCAAGAGAGAAAATTTGCTAACATTAAATGTGATTTCCAGGAGACAGTATTATTGTGGGATAATAAAAAGAGGGTGCCGTCACCACTATGCTCAGTTCTGGTCAGTAAAAATTGGAGATAATAGGACTGTTTTGACACCATAGATCCTTTCTCTGGAAGAATCAGAAGAATTTATAACATCATAAATCCATGTTTTCAAATTCTGCAGACAGAACAGAGAGCCAGTTGGCCTTGCGGTCGACATGCTTGGAAACGGGAAGCAGATTTAGATAGGGTTGCAGCTTGAAAGTTGTTGCTTTGATTCAGATCTTCTGGGTTGATTTTTACAAAAAAAAAAAAAAAAAAGACAGGAAACACAAAAACAGACATACAGGTCAACATCTGGTCTTAAACATGCAACCAGTAAGCCAAACATCTGCCTGAATTTCACTGACAGGTGGGGTCAGGACCTCTCCCATGGTGTAGCTCTAAAAACTCCATTTTTAAATAACTTTTCTCTGCATTTTGCTACGTCTTTTAAATACTAAACTGGTGCATTGTTAGATGAAATCCCTTAAATCCTCAAACAAAATAAGTGTTTAGATTCCTCACACTGCATCCTTTTGTTTCACACAGCATGTTAAAGGTTGTCAAGTGTGGAGGGAGAGATTTTGCTGTTCATTATGCTTTCCTGCATTTTGTAAATATCAGCTGTTTCTATTTCCTTTACAGGTCTCTCCTGTTCAGATTCAGCAGAGGGTCTGTAGTTTGCTGTCCTTTTCTAACATCTCAGTTGGTCTGCAGCTATCAGAGCACAGAGTAACACTGGCCATCATTTATCAAATTAACGTACATTTCCCCGCAAGGCTCTGCATTTATTAATTTGGATGTGTAATTTGGATACGATCAAACCTCATCTAGTGTTAAGTAGAGTAGAGCCAAGCAGGTACTAGTGGAAAAGCCACTTCCATGCTTCACTGTAGGCAAGGTGTTCTTTTCAACTCATGTTTCATTTGTCCTCCATCAGATAAAATTTTGTCTAGTGATTGTATCTTTAACTATAAACTTGTGAATTATGCTTTTAACTATATTGCTAGACTTTTGTGTTGTTTGTACAAGACAATAAGCTTTTGTCTTGGGATTTTGGATGACACTTTTCTCTGTTATAAGTTAAAATGCACTGTGCATAAGCACACTTTTTCAGAGGGTGATTTGCAACTCTATTGCTGAGGTTCATTTACAAGCCACTTCTAAATATTTGTGCAATAGTAAATTAATAATGTTTTATTATGTAAACATTTGTACTTAATGGCAATTGTTTGCCATGGAGTTAAACAAGTTAGAAAATCTGCCAATCACTAAAGATAATCAGGTGCTTTAGAGAAAACAACTTTTAACAATGATTTTATTTTTACCATGACCTTTGTGATATGACTGAAGGAAACTGCTGGAAAGTATTACATTTATAGAATAATTCAATATTCAATGAAGATTGAATAATTTAGCTCCAAACTGTAAGTCTGAATCAAATTACAGCTGTCTCTGTAACATTAATATTCTTGTGTTGAGTCAAACCAATACTTGGCCACGGCTTTAATTCACTTATTTAAGCAGGAAATTCTGATTTCCTTTTTGAAAACATGTGCTTAAATAAAATGACTGAAAATATCATACTTTGGCATACTGTGAGCTGAGAAAGAGACTGGAGCTGTGGAGGGAAACACTGGTGCTTTTGATATGAAATGCCAAAATGTTTATATGTTATGACAGAAACCTTTCAGAAAGTGTAAAAAGGCACATGTATGAAGGAAAAGGTGTCAGACAATATATGGTATTTGGGAGAGAATTTTAACTACTCAGCATTTAAACCAAATTGTTTTTGAGTGTCAGATAATATTTCAGCTCCATGTGCTGACTGTATTGGAGACCTTATACTGTGAGGGTTCTGTAACAGCAACAATTTTGTTTTCTTAGCTAGTAGCTACAGTTGGTGTTGGATGCCATGTTACGTGTTAGTGTGGGAAGAAAAGGTGTCAGAAAGCCATAGACATGATCATTAAAGGTCTTTTTATCCTCTCAATTCTATCCTAATGCCAGATTTAAACAAGATTTAAAAATATGACATGGATATGTGGACATTCAGTAGGCCAATACAAAACAGAAAGTAAATAAACACAATTTAAACCAGTGTTTAAATGGATTTAACTGCTTCAGTTAGACTTTTAACTAATTTCACTGTCACACCAATACATCTTTATAAGTCATTAGCAGCTTACAGGGGTAGTGCACCTATGCTGCTGTCTATCCAGACATGCCTCACAAGTTGCAAAACATTCAGAGTTTTGGCCTTGACAGGGATTTTTGCAGCCATTAAAAGAATCGGTGGACCTAGAACATGAAGTGCAAATATATAAAAGAAAATGGCTGTGTGAATGGGTGAATGAGAAACACATTGTTAAGTGCTTTGTTTTTCCTAATATTAAATGTACCACATTTCTACGCTGCGTAAATTCACAAAGCAAGACCTGAAGGCATATAAAAACCTGGATACCTGGTCTTAAGCTGTATTAGTCGAATCCAAATCAAGGTCATGATGACTTAGTGGATTGTGGTTACACAAACTTTTGAATCAAGGTTATGCAGCCAGATTAATAGTGTGTTTAACAGATTAACAGTTATCAGCATAGCAATAATTATCTTTGTTGGAGCCAACTTTAAAGTTGAGTCGCATCTGTACAAAATTTATTTTAGAATGAACCAGTTAGCCCTAAAACAGGCAGAAGTGGAAAACAAAGAGTAAAAAAAATTTTTTTTTTCTATTTAAGATCCTAGTACAACATTCTCATTAATATATTTTTTTAATATCTTATATATTTTGGATTTTATGAGTTGTCTCCCAGGAAACATTGTCTTATTAAGGTAAATAAACAAAGTAAAAATCTAATTTAATATTATGGAATCACACATTCCCGTATCTGGTCCTCAGTCCTGTTAGCTGAAGGGTCCTACAGATTTTATATATATATATATATATATATATATATATATATATATATATATATATATATATATATATATATATATATATATTCTTTAGCACATTAATATAGTGTGATATTATTGTTTTTATATATGTAATTCTTATACATTTTTTTTTATTTTTACACTTATGCTTTTTAAAAATTTAGTACACACTAATAATCTAATAAAAACAGTAATGATGGTTTCGATTTATATTGCGCAGCATTAAAAGTGCTTATTCATCCACTCCTCATTCATACTTGGTGATCGTAAGCTACACCCATAGCCACCGACTGTGTCATTCTACATACAGCAGAAATTAGCAGTCAAACTATGCAGAGAAAATATTGTAAAAACACACATGTTCAGTTAATTTATGTATATAATACCTTATACTGAGCAATGGTGTAAACCTATTTAAAGGCTGAATAATTGGGATTTTTTCCTTAAAAATGATTTAAAATGTTCTCATTTGCTGCGATGGATAAACATCAACAATGTCTTTGTCAAGTTTTTCTCCTTCAAAATAAGAGTTACGTGCCGGAATAACTTGGGGAGCTCCGTGTTGCTCTTTCCAACTTCCTGGTTCCTTTAACCAGTCATAATATGACTGCATGACTAAAAACAAAGCAGCGTTTGGTATTTTATGTCGGCAAAAGAGCAGCATGCAGGAATGGAAGCTAGTAAAAGAAGCGGACCAGAAATAGTTTCAGGTAAAACTAAAAAGCCTCTGCATCCTGCTAAAAAAAGCAAACGACCAAAAACGGAATAAAACAAGGATCATTATTGGAGAATCTTTTGCAAGGTGGAGAAGTCTGAGCTGGCAAAGTTTCTCCTCGACAGGTAAACATGGAATTTTTCTTAAATTAACCAAATAGTTTATCTTGATTTTACAAAGATTGTAGTCTAATTTATTTCTCGGCACTCATTAAATTAATCGCTCTCCGTGTTTTTCTCTTTCAACTGCAGTTCTGATTTGAAACACTAGATGTCAATGCTACTTATTTTGCCTTTAAAGGCAATTTGGTGTTTTTTTTTTTAATTCAAGTACAGACTTTTTTTTTTTTAATTATTCCTACAGAGTTCTAAAAAAAAAAAAAAAAAAAAAAAATCCATATCCTATAGAACCTCCTTCATTTCGTTTAAGCAATGACTCAAGGTGCTTGAGTTACCTGAGTTACATTTTCAGGTCATAAAATCTGTAATTCCACATTAATTGATAAAAATCATGACTAAATGTTATGAGCGTCCACTTCAATTTAAACCAGTAACTGTGGCTCTGTGATGTTTGTATTTTAAATCTGTTGGGAATGGATCAGAAACAGCTGCTGCTCAAGCATCTTTCAACGTCCATCCGTCCAGTGGTGGAAATGAGACTTCAGTTCCACCGTAACTGAGATTTATCAGACAGAATAAGGCGTACATGTGCATATAAATCATCTGCATATTTTTGTCCACAGTTTTATGCATCTGAACCCTGATGTTTGACCCAAAAGTTTACGAGAAACAGAAAAATTTCCCTGCAAGTTTCAGTACAATGACAGAAGATCCAAGTCTGGTGCCTGTGATGATGACGATGACGATGGCCATGGTGATTATGATTAAGGTGCCTTTCCTGCTGGGACTGAATGATATAATTTTTTTCTGTGGTGTCTCTTCAAAAGCACTTCTCTTCAAATATGTGGTTACCAGAACCCCTGGTGATAAAATAAACTCACATTACAGATGTGACTTCAGAAGCTGCTGATCTGGAGCTCCTCCTGTTGGCATCTGCAAACAGTAGCGCTGTTGTGTTTTTAACGAGCTCACTTCTCAGATGGCGGGTTGCATTTCACGTTTGGATGTCAAACTGGAACCATTAAAGAAGCTGAGCGTCAGTCAGCATGCACCACATGTTCAGCTGCAGCCATCCCATGAAAGTTCACTGTGAGCTGATTTTTACAGTAGATGTTTCACAAATGAATTTGTCAGAATACATTTTGTTTGATTTTGTTTTTCCAGTATGATTGATGCCTGTATAAAACTAAGCCATTACTCTGTTTCAAGATGCTATAATTTTTTAGATATTTTTCCACTGTGGCAGCATTCAGATGGCATTGACTTTGACATTTTAATGAATGATCAGAGGCGTAAATCAAGCTGCAGTCACTGTTTACCTGGCTTTGCCTCGAGTTTCAGGCAGCACCATCATAGCACAGGTATTAAGTGATGTCAGATTGCTATTAAGAGTAAAGAGGGGTTTTTGTTTCAGCATCAAATAATAAACTGAGTGGGTAGTGTATGGAGCTATAACCCTCCTGGATACCTGAAAGCTGGATCAGTTGTATCCAAAGATGAATTGGCCAGAAAAGTACAATATTTGTTCAGTGAGAGACAGAAAAAAAACCTATTCACATTTACTGAATTTGCACAAAAATGACAAGAGTTACAACAAGACTGCAGACTGCACAAGATTTTTCAGAAGGTCTTATGCAGTCTGTTTTGGTCTCTTGGCACAAATAGTTATAAATATGTGGCAGTCACTGAAGGATGAACCTAAGTGTCAATTTGACTGTCAATTATACCACATTTCTATGAAGAATTTTGAGATTTTTCCAAGCTTGACTGGCAAAATGAATTAACAATTCAAAGACACCAACACCCTTACATTTCTACCAGCAACTATTGGTTTTATACCCTCCTGCTGCACCTGGATCAGCCAACAACAGGTGGAACTAGACCACCAAGACGTAGTAGAATCAATCTACAAAATAGAAAATGAAGAATAAATGTTTACATATAAATATTCTCTATAAATAATTCAAGAGCACCTACTTCGCAAAAATTATTCAAGTAATGCCTCTTTGTTACCTGACCTCAATCACAATACACATTTATGGAGCATGTGATGACTGAGAAAGCCAAATATTCCTGACATCAGGAAACTGTTTTGAACATTGTGCAGCTGTGTATCAATTTCAGCCAAATGAAAAAACGAAAGAAATATTGGGACTCTACAGAAAAAGACTAAATGTTGTCACCTGTCAGCAGTGTTGATCATTGATCACAATTCCGAAAGAATTAAAATAAAACATGGCTATAAAAAGTTACTCTTGCCACCATTTAACTTCCATAGTTTATACAGATGCTCACATATCACAGAAAGCAACTGACACAAAATTCACATTCTTTTACAACACTTACTTACTTATCCATTGCCATGAAATCATGTTGTTTTCTAATGTCATGAAGATAGTCCCAGTCTCAGTCTGAAACTATCTCAAAAGCTATAGCGCTCAGAAATGGGATTTTTCTAGAAATTCTTTCTTTTAATGAACATAAAAATAACATCATAAAACAATATGGTATTTCCAAAAGGACTATCATTCATATTTACAAGGCAATGCAGTCTGCAATGCACCCTTCCATGACTGTAGAAGTAAGTCTTTGTCTTTAAGACAGGAGGGTGCAGGTCGCAGGGGTGAGCCAGGTTAAGGGCCTTGCTCATGGGCCCACAGTGGTTCACCTCTGTTGCACTCCAGGGACTCAAACCTGGAGACTCAAGCCCACCTTGGTAACAACGAGGCTACCACTCAACTAATATGTGACAATTGTGAAATGACAAAAGTGACTATGTGACATTTGTGCTTTTACTCCTTTCCATTAACCCTGGGGGTCCTCTGGACTTGTTAAATTTGTTTATTTTATGATTTTCATCTCCTCACATTTACATAACATACCTTTATCTGATCATTGTTTACTTTAAATATGACCTTGTTCCGGTCAGGATGATCAGGTTATGCTGGGTATCTGTACCTCTGTGTCTGACATGATGTTGAGGATGTGGCGTTTAATACAAGCTCCACCTTTCATTGCCTAGTAGTTGTGAATTCCTGTTCAACACTTCTCCAGTGACATATGCACACCTGTTTTAGGTTAACTATAGTACACAGTGTTCTGTGTCCACTTTGTCTCTGATGAAGGCAAAAGGGTGTTAAAAGGCTGTGTTTGCACAGTTAACATCATTGGGTTGTTATTTCTTGGAGGTTTGCAGCCATGAAGCCAATAGGTACCTTATTCAGCTAAACTTTGCTGGAACGTGTGTTAAGAGTTTTTACCAGATTTCCAGTATGTACTCATTTTTGGGTGAAAAGTTTAATTTTGGAGGTAATTTATTTATAACTCATTATTTATTTCATTTATTCAGCGTATTAAAATTTTGAAAAGGGCTTTCAAACATCATTTGGGTTTTAACTCCAATATCCCTTGATGATATTTAAGTAAAAACTTTATTAAATTATTCTTTATTTCTGTTTCAGTCTTTCATGAACCAGAACTGTTCCTTCAAGAGTCCACCAACTTCAAGAGCTCTGAACATTTTATCTCCATAATTCTGACACTAACTTCACAACATCAATTTTGCTGCTTGCAAAATCTTTAGTTATTAGTGAAAACAAAAGCAGATAATGTTGCATTTTTCTCTCATTTTAAATGCATTTAAAATGGCCCATGTTCTTTAGGATGAGATTAACCCCAATAAAAAATACATTCTGGTCTTTACAGATGCTCACTTAAAGAGCTGCATTTAAAAAATGTCTGCTATCAGTTTGCCAGGCTACTTCTTATTTCTTACACCAACTCTCTCACTCTGCATATCTATCTAAGCATAATTTGGATTCTCCCTCTCCCCCATTTGCAATTGAATAATTAGAATTACATAAAGGAAAATCCTCTTCCTCCCCTCTGACAGAACAATGCTGGCCCTCAGCTTTCTGGGAACATAGCTTTTTATCTGCCCACGCCAACCTCTGAGATTTGATGTCATTTTCCTCACAGACTTGTCTCTGTCTAGACGCTGATGAAGAAAATTCAAACTAGGGCAAGGCAAGGCAAGGCAGTTTATTTGTATAGCACATTTCATGTACAGGACAATTTAAAGTGCTTTACATAAAACAAAGGCATTACAGATATTTAGAATAGTAAAAGGCATCAACACATAATCACAATAAAATAATAAATTACATTAAAATGATTAAAAGCAAGATAAGTTAAAAAAAAGTTACCGTGCAGATTTCATGCATAGAAGAGAACAGAAATGTTTTTAACCTGGATTTAAAAATGTCTACTTTTGGTGAAAGTTTAATCTCTACTGGCAGTTTGTTCCACTTGTTTGCAGCATAACAGCTAAATGCTGCTTCTCCATGTTTAGTCTGGACTCTGGTCTGGACTAGTTGACCTTGGATCTAAGAGCTCTGCTAGGTTTATATTCTCTGAACATATCACAGATGTATTCTGGGCCTAAACCATTCTGGGATTTGTAAACAATCAGAAGGGTTTTAATCTATTCTGTGACTGACTGGAAGCCAGTGTAAAGATTTAAAAACTGGTGTGATGTGTTCAGATCTCTTAGTCCTGGTTAAAACTCTAGCAGCAGCATTTTGGATGAGCTGCAGCTGTTTAATGCTCTTTTTAGGAACTCCTGCTAAAAGACCATTACAGTAATCTAAAACTAAAATCCAGTTAAGACCTAGGGACCACATATATGTTTGACTTAATGTCAAATTTAAGTTTGAATGTAAGGAAAAAAACGTAGTTTAGAAGCAACTCATGTTGGAGTTTGGAGAAAAACATTCAGTACAGACTGCACTTTTTGTGTTTATTTATTTTTTAATTCATTTATCTTTTCCTTTCTTTGCAGTCATTTTTGTCTCTTATCATGATTTTGCAGTTGTTTGCGTTCAGTTTATTTTTTGTTTGCATGTCCATCTTGCTAGTTTGACTCTCTACGGTAGGTGTGAGACTCCCTTTGTAATTTTGACCTTCTGAAAACGTGTTTTTCAATCATTTCCTTGCTCTGCACCACAGCTTGAATTATCTCAGTTTTCCTTCTCAGTAATCTGTAACCTTTCAGGTGTGAGTGGATGAATACAAAATTTTGTCCTTGGATCTGGTCCAAGTGGAGGCTGATATCTTGACTCTTGTAGCTGACTGCTACAACAGACTGTTTCTGTGTCATATGAATAACTTAACAAGCATCTGTCTGTCGGCCCACTGGGGCTTTTTTTCCAGAGTGTTACTCAGCGAAAACAAAGGCTGCCCCCGCCGCTGGACTCCATCCAGATCCACAGCTGAATGTCATTGTCACTGAGAAACTGTTAACCTTTAACAATGTAAATTAAATATTTCCTCAACAGCCAGACGGATGGGACAGAAGGAAAGAGAAGCTCCCCCGAATGACTAGAAAATCATCACCTTTTGCCTTTTTGACAGTCATGTCTTTACTTATGAAATAAAAACTGATGCACATATTTCTAACACATCAAGCCATTTTGTAACTGACCTTTCAGCTTTACCACAAAGTCCACATACACTAAAATATTAATGAAAGTCTTTTTTTGGTAAAGTATTTCTCTGTTCTTTTTTAGAGGTCACGTTTTCCACCTTTTACTGTTCCAGCTTTCTATCCTTCAGCTTTTTATGAGACAAAAGGTTAGGAACCCCAGATGGTAGAGGAATGATAGAGGCGAGGAAGAGGAAGGAGGAAAAAAAGGTACATCTGAGAGAAGGGAGAGAAAAGACGAAGGTGGGCAGAGATTTTTGTCTGTCTTGTAAAATCTGCTCCTGCATCTCCGTTTTGCCTTTGTCTCTCTCTGAGGGGTGATAGCTGTGCTGTTTCTTGATGTTCTTCCAGGCTTCCTTTGAGATGAACAAACCAGAGTTTTAAGTTGACTCTATGGAAAGCGTGCAACAACCAAAGCAAGGAAAACAGAACAAGCATGAAAAAAAAAAATCTGTTGAATACAGATTTTTACTATGAATAAGTGAATATAAGAACATCAGTTTTCTTCAGACACAATGGCGCCTATTGTCTAACTTATAAGTAATCTGTATCGTGAGACATGAAGTATCTTTTACTTGGCTTTTTTCTGCAAGTACTCTCTGTTTTAACATCCTCACATATTTAAATTGCATATTGGTGCAACAAATGCCAACAGCCATCTGCAACATTAACCATAGTGTGTAAAGAAGTTGTGTTTATTTCACATATGTTTGACAAACCAGCCTACCTGCTCGCCATGTTGGCAAGTTCTTCTGCAGACATTGATAATTCCAGTATTTAAGTAAAAGTTTTGTTTTATTCGTTTAGTGGAAAGCTTAATGCAAAATTTAATGCAAAACAACTGAGTGAAGATGGTATTGAAAATATAAAAGATGGATAAAAAAATTGCTGCAAACGCCAATTAAGTCCTTTCAGGTGAGGGAATTTTAAAAGAAATCAAACCATGACAGTTGAATAAAGAGCTGCTTCTCATAAGGACAGTAAAGACTGTATGAATCCAGGAATAACACAACATATATATTTTAGGCATGTCCTAGAAGACCCTTATCAATATGCACTTCATGGTTCACATGAAAAGTGACTAAATATTTAATGTAAATATTAAATGAATATAAGAACTTGCTGCTCAATTCTGGACAGCTCAGTACATACTGTGTGAAGTAAAAGTAAATGTCAGTTAGTTTTTGCATGGATATAACCCCAGGAATCTGATGCCTGAAGGACGTGAGAGCATCTGTAGCTAATATAGTTGTAGTGTCTCTATGTGTCAGTGTTTGAGGCAGGCTGCTCCTCCTCGAGGTTATGTTTCGTAATCCAAACTCAAGATGTATTTAATCAAAACTATACGTTTCAATTAAGGGTCTGATACCAATAATACTGTTGCAATCTTACAATAAACTGTATAATTACATTTTCTTAATCTGTTCCTTACACAGATGAGTTTTTGATCTGTCAGCATTTCAGCATGTTACATCTTAATATACTTTTCTGTATCGTAATTCACACTCTGCATCTTGCGGGAGCACATTTAGTCATAAATGCTCATAAACCACAGAGTTTGGGGCATAGTCCTGTATAATACACTGCTAAAAAATAGAGGGAATACTTAAACAACACATCTTAGATCCTGATTAATTAAATATTTCAGTTGAAAATCTTTATTCATTTCATGGTGGAATGTGTTGAAAACCAAATAACCTAAGAACAATAAAAGGAAATCCAAATCATTGCCACATGGAGGATTCAGAATTGTACTCAAAATAAAAGTGGAAAGGTCAGTTCACAGGCTGAACCAACATCTGTGGAAATTCCTCCAGTGGACTGAACAGGACATGATGTCCCAGAGGTGCTCGATCGGATGCTCAGTCCATAACATCATAGCCTTCGTCACGCAGGAACTGCTGACACACTCCAGTCACATGGGGCCAAGCGTTGTCATGCATCAGAATGAACCCAGGTCCCACTGCAGTAGAGTATGGTCCAGCAATAGCTCTGAGGATCTCATACTGGTACCTAATGGTCTGGATACCTCTTGCTAGCACATGGAAGTCTGTGTGGCCCTCCAAGGTTATGTCTTCCCAGACCGTCACTGACCCAGTCCCAAACTGGTCATACTGCAGGTAGCAGAACATTCTCCACGGCATCTCCAGACTCTCACATCCGTCACATATGCTCAGTCTGAACCTGCTCTCGTCTGTGAAGAGCAAAGAGCATCAGCAGCCAATCTGCCAATCCTGATGTTTTGGACTGTGGGCCCAGGCCGCACTTGTGGCCATTGGGCCCTCATACCACCCTCATACAGTCTGTTTCTTCAGTTTGAGCAGAAATATGCACATTAGTGGCCTGCTGGAGGTAATTTTGTGGGGCTCTGGTGCTCCTCCTTGCACAAAGGAGCAGATAGCGGTCTTGCTGCTTGGTTGTTGTCCTCCTACAGTCCCCTCCACATCTCTTCGTATACTGGCCTGGCTCCTGGTATTTCCTCTGTTCTCTCGACACTGTTGGGAGACACTGCAAACCTTCTTGCCACAGCTCGCAGTTATGTGCCATCCTGGGTGAGCTGCACTAGCTAAGCATTTTCTTTGAGTTGCATACACCACCTCTCATTTCCACCTGTTGTCTGGTCTGTTGCAGTTTAAAGAACATGGTTAGAGGAAAAATGAATGTACATGGGGTTTGGATGTAAATGTGTGAAATCTCTAAATATAACAAATATCAGCAAAGAATATGTTGCCATTTTACAATTTACAACTGAGGATTGTGACATTAATTATATTTTGGATTTTGACAAGTATGTTTTTTTCTAGTAAGACGCAGAAGAAAAAAAGAAAAATAAACTAAAATGTGCAAATGATGTGCGTCACATTTATAATGTCAGATATTTAGAGCAATAACACATAGGTATATGACCCTAAATCTGTGCTCCTGACTTATTTTGATGGCACACATGACATTCATTATCACAGTTCTGGAGTGATTGTTGCTGTGCAGCATGTGCTAAGAAACCATGTCACTTTTTTTTTCTGGCCTGGGGTATGATTTGACTACTTTGTTTCACTTTACAGTACTATGTCACACACCTGCAACTTGACATCAACAGACTGTTATGAATGTGCACCATGGCCGATTCATCAAAAAAATCCAAGAGGACATTATCAAAGGAAGCAAGGACAAGAAAAGTGAAAAAAAGTGAAAAGCAACGTCAATGTTCGACTGAGTTTTACTGGCTACAGAAAGCTCAGAGAGGAGAAGGGAGGCATGATGGATGCCAAATTGGTAGTTGTTAGGGGGTATCAAATTGTAAAATCTTCTAAAGTTCAGTAGTGCCACTTTAATTCCATTTCTGGTCCGAACTCAGTTTATTGGATTTTACTGGATTTGTAGGACACAATCAGCCTGACTTGAAAGCATTTTCTTGAATTTTAGGTTATAAAAAAATAATGAAGGCAAAATATGTGATAGTTTTGTTTTATGCTTCATGACATATTCATGTTATTCAGCTACCTTATAGTATTTCCCAATCCAACACTGGCATGAATTAGAGGGAACTCAACATCTGCCTTGAGGCAGGCAGCAGATTGGTGAAGAAATGTCCCCCACGGTGCTACATGGGTTTATATGTCTCCGTCTGTGCTGTGTATGTGGGTTGTATTTGGATTTGAGTTGAGAGGATATTTCATGTTAACTGTCCATATGTTCCTGAAACTTAACCATTGTGATTCAGTGGAAATTGTGAATCAGAGAATCAGACTGACACATGCCCCCGAAATTTACCCAGTGTATGTTTGCCTCTGTCATGGTCATGCACCACAGAGTGCATCTCTGGGATGCTTATGCGCCTTAATGCTTATAGTATCTGAGGTCTGCACTTTTTGCTCTTTAAAACACATTTAGTGAGCATTAGAAGACCTGTTACTTTCTACTTTATGACCATTTGCCACTCATATGTTACTGTGTACTAAATATAAACTCACTAATTTAACAGAGGATTACAGTTCATTCAGTCATGTTGAGAAACATAATCACCCCTACATGTATATGAGACATTATCTAGTACCACATGGAAAAAACAACATATTGAGGGCATATATTGAATATATCTTTATATAATAAGATCCTTTATTTTTTCTGGAAGATAAAAAAAAGAACTTAATATGGCAAGAGTTTAAATATTTTTGCCTATAAACTTTTGAAAAGTTCAGCTCTTACTCTTCTTCTCTGGGGTACTTCCAGTGCTGAAGCTAGTGCCTGATTTCAAAGCAGTTCTTTGGGTTTTTAAAACTAAAGTTGCGTTATTTGGCAACTGGAACTGGTTCTAGGGCAGCAGCATCTCTTTCCTGACTGAGAACAAAGAACCACTCATGACTGTGAGGATTATGTTGACTTGCTAAAATGTTTTGACAGCCAAATAAGAGAATTGTTGGATAGAATATGCCTCATTTTATTACAGAGATTAATTCCCAAAAAAATTTGTGTCTGCCTTGAGATCAAGGCAACATAGACTTAGACAAGTCTCATAAAGCCAAACAATTGTAGCTACTTTAAAGAGAAAAGTCTTAACATGTGTTCAACTGCAGCTTGTGTGTAAGATGTGTAAAACTGGCCAGCTGCTTCCCTCATACGTGTGTGTTGTTTATTTTGAAGAGATGTTAAAGGTGCATATCCCATAACGGTGACTTCTCTCACTGGGTGTCAAACTGAGGATTTATGGTGAGACAGCAGTGACCCACAACACAGTGATGAATTCTTTCCTGCACTGCAGACTATAAAGACAACTGGTCATTGCACAGGGAGGACAAACAGCAGAAATCCTGCACATAAAGCTGGAACAATGAGAAATTCATTTTGGAGCCTTAAAAGTGTGTCTTGGCTGTTATTCTCACTGAGGTGGAGGTATATTGTGACATTGTACCTAAAAACTTTCTGGCTAAATGAGACTTGTAGATGCAATTTTATTGTTACTTGTTCCTATCAACGTGCTTGCTTTAATTTAGAAAGATTCTAATTAATTTAATAAAAAAAAAGTAGAAAAAAATAAAAGTTTAAATGTTGCAGATTCTATTTTATTTATTTATTTACTTTTATTAGTTTGGTTATTTTGCCACAGCTACGGACAACTCTTACCGCTGGATAAGGAGTTGTTTCAGTAAACTACTTCGACCATCGACCTTTGACCTGTTAAGTGGGACTGCAGTCCAGAGAAACTAAACACAAAGACTGTGCAGTTGTTCAGGACTAATAAAAGCCTAATTATTAGCTGATGATTAGACCCTGGGGAAAATTAAGTAAACAGCAAACAAATGAATGTTTTTGAAGCGAGTGAATGAATCCAGTGGTTCAGTCGCCACAAGAGTAAAAAAACAGGAAAAAGATGAAATTCATGTTGTCCTGTTGAATTTTGTTAAGTTGTTTGTGACATGGTCTTGAGTTGACACTTGTGCTGCCTGTCACAATGTACAATATTAAAAATAGCTGTTTAAAAGAAGATAATATACCTTTGTAGTGGAAGATCCTTCTCCCTTTTTCTTTTTTTCTTTTTTTTTTTTTTTGTTTTGTTTTGTTTTTTTTTTACTTTTGAATCCAGAAGACATCTGGATTCAAAAGTAATCTACAGCAATAATTTACCTACTCAGTTACTGACCATATTCCAATTATTTTTATTGCATAAGTAGCATATTGGATTTTTTTCCCCATTGGACAGCAATAAATGCCATGTTATAGGACAGATTAGGGGTTGTTATGTGTTCCTTCTGTCTTTAATGAAGCTTAAAGTTTCATTACTGCCACCTTTTAAAGTGAAGTGCATCACACACTGCCTAGATGTGAAATTTAAGCTTTGTCTGAAGATTTGAACAGATTGTGCCTATGAGCTTTAATACTTTGTAAGAACCTTGGAAAACCTTTATCTGTATGAGCATATGGAAACATTCTGTGGCAAAATTATAACATAATTGACATAATAACTCATGTATCTGATGTCCCACAGTCTATAAAACTCCAGTCTAGTGTTAGCCTCCTTGTAAACAGCTCAAAAACTTGTCTGCTTCTTTAGCGCTGAGGTTTGGGTTGAGACTTCGTCTTGTGTCCTTTAAAAATACAGTAAGACCTTTGCTATGTCTATTAATCCTCCACTCAGTAAGAGAAGTCTGGGGGGCACAACAGATGAGTTATATGTATTTATTTGTGGTAGTATTACCTCAGTGTCTTTTTGCGTGTTGCATGAAGCTGAGGAGAGGGCAGGCCTGCAGCCAGACAGATAGACAGGTCCTGATGGGCTTGTTGTACATGATCTGCAATGAAAATCTGATCCGCCCTGATGTAATGCTACAGTCACTTTGGATTTGAGTGTTGCGGAGAACAGGGAGCGAGCTGGATTCTCTGGTCACTAATAGATTCTCAGCATGAAGTCATATTTCACGGCAGCTGCAGAGAGAACAACTTACAGAGGAATTATTATAGAAGAACAAACAATTACATGTACTTAACATGATTATTTAAGTATCCATGTAACACAGTTGTCCACAAAAACTGTTTATAGTTTGTTTGCATCTTTAATATAACTGTTTAAAGTCAGTCTATCCATAAGCAGTAAGCATAAATGCTGGATTTTTTTTTCTGTAACTGTCTGCATATGTTGGATGTGGTATTGTGGTTGAGGTGAGAAGAGCCTGTTACTCATTTAAACACCACAGAGTGAGTCCCATGCAGCACAGGAAGTTAAGCAATGATACCTCACATTAACCACCAGCCACAGAGCGATTTTTCTCAGTTTCACATGAGCTTTACAGTCAGATTGAAACCAGTGACTGCTTGAAGTTTCATTCTGCTCCTTGTGTCAACTTTCTGTCAGCACAGTCCTAGCTGTCCCTCAGTTTAAACTAAATGAGATACTGAAACATAGTCAGAGCTGTTCCAACAGGAAGATATTCAAATATATTGCAGCATCTAATATTGTCACAGCTTCATATAACTGTGTCAAATCTACACAGACAGCCTCATGTAAAACGTTTAACGCATCTTGTCATTTCCAGCACATTTCATGTATTTACCAAACTGCACGTTGTTTGCTCATGGTTTTATGCCATTAAATTGATGCACAAAATGATGAGAGACTGGATCAAGGTAAAAGGCACTGTGGCATCCCTTCAAGTTCCCCAACTGGCACAGTCACAAATGCTATTAGTTCATGTCGTTAATGCAACTCATAATTGCATCCTGTGAATTACTGCCCCTAAAAGTGGCATGAGGAGCATGTACCAAAGATAGTGTGGTAGGGTGGGATTTTCTCACTCCAATTTCCTCATTTCACATAGCAACCTCAAGGTGTGGCTTTTTTGTACCTGATTGCTGGGCAGAGTAGAGCACCCTTATAACTGGGTAGGTGTGTGTGTGCGCGCTTTAGTATGCCATGCTTGCTGGCAGTTGGTGTGGCCTAGTGGCAAT
Organism: Melanotaenia boesemani; assembly: GCF_017639745.1. Lineage (NCBI taxonomy): Eukaryota > Metazoa > Chordata > Actinopteri > Atheriniformes > Melanotaeniidae > Melanotaenia > Melanotaenia boesemani. The sequence goes on from NC_055698.1 coordinate 24,811,170, forward strand.
GTCGCCGTAATCGTAAGTGCCATCCTTTTCTTTCTTTGCTGGGGCTTTGACGGCCCTTGAGTAGTTACACCTGCTTATGTCTCTGCAGCATTGCGGTCCACTGGCTGTTGAGGCCATGTTGACAGCCGCAAGCCAGGCAGTTTCCCCTCAGGGGTGCACTGCTTGGCTGGATTGAGTTGGGTGCCAGGGGCAGCTCATCAACTCCTTTCCCTCCTTGAGGGAGGGGATACACTGGTAAGACGGTATTGTCCTTACAGGTAGAGTGGCATGTTAACCTGATGATTTGGTTTGTGTGCTTTTGTAGGCATAGGAGCTAGCCCTATGCCACGCTGCTGGACAGATGGATAGGCTGCTGTTACCATTTGTGATCAGATCACACAGCATGTATTTTTGCATTAAATGTGAGCAGACACTTAAGACAGATTTATGCTCGCACGGCATCTGGTCCTGCATAACCACCGTAGGCGTCACATAGCTCCACAGAGGCTCAACGTGCACCTCTTCCAGATCTGACGTGCACCTCTGCTTCGCAGACGGTTACGCGGAGGTACTCCCTTGTGATTGGTCAGTTTGGGATCACGTGTTGCCGGATATCTCAATTTGTGTGGGAACCACCGTTTTTAAAACAATAACCAGTGGATCAAGTTGATGAGAGGCTGATCGAATTATTTCTTTGTTTTCTTCCACAAGCTAATAAAGACACTGGACGATACTGGACGCCACTGTTGTTTTAAAACATAAAATACCTACAGAACTGAAGTAAACCATCAAAAGAACTCCGACCTGGTGAGTTTACTGGCCGATACCACTCCTGTTGCCACCTTCAGATTAGGAGGAGAAACTGCGACATGACACCAAAACGACGCACACCCCCTTACGCTCAAGTGCTGAGCAAACTCACCAGCGTCACCTACGCCGTAGCCGACTGCACACAGACGCTGCGCGAGCATAAATCCGCCTTTACACAACTTACTAAAACATCACAGAAGAGCATTACTATGGCTAATCCAATCAAGCTCTTGCCCGTCAGGAAGCAGGAACATAAACATGAAACGGTATCAAAAGCAATGCATTCAGCACGCTAAGAAAGCAGTATTGTCTGTACTATTACAATGGTTAAACTCTGTCCTCATCTTATAGGGATACATTATGCACATTTGAGAAAGCAGTGGGGTCTCATTGATGTGCAGTTAATGCTGTCATCAGTAAGTGGGCAAGGTTGTTCAAAGATCACCATGTGCGTAAAACTTTGTTGTTACAAAATGTCCACTGACACACATCTTCATGTGCATGAACAGGGTGGCTCTTTCTGTGGTTTTGATCAGCTGGAACATTCACATTATCAATCCTGATCAGCACCAAAATGTACAGTTTTCCTTTGTCCTATTGTCATGTCAGCACTAAGTATAATTACAGTAATAATAATTCCCCATACATAACACTGCTTACAATCATATAGCTGAACCTTCAGCAAGGCAAATGGTGTATTTTGCAGTCTTGATAAAAATAAATCTAAATTATAGTTGTCTCATCCTTCACCATTGTTCTAATTCTCTTAGTTTCATGAATTTCAGCTCAATAGTTTTTGCACAGTATTACTTACGAGGAGCCAAATGCTAATTATGTAATGCTTTGCCTTAAATATAACATTCATTAAATAATTGAACCAGATAGAGGCAAAATGGCAGCAAAACTATTCAAAATTAAGCAGAATTACTCCAAATGCAATAACTGTGGTTGTCAATAGTGATCTCCTTTGAAATAAATGCATTAAGCTCATTAACTTTTCTGTACAGACACCTCTCAGCACCAGCATAAGGTGTCAGAGTAGAAATGAATTCACTATTAGACCAGGCTTTAACTGTTGCTAGTTGTTCATTTTTTACTGGAAAGGCAAATACCTAAACAAATACCCTGTGATATTAATCAAGCACACCAAAGTGATTCTACCAGAATTAAAGTAATATGTTCCTAAAACAGTGATCCACACTTTGCCTGAGGTTTGAGTGAAACCAGAGTGGTTTGTGGTCTTGCACTTTGTCATTCGTAGGTCAAAAACTGCCAGACTCCACATGGAAAAAATAAGTAAATGACCCACAGTGGAAATGACTGTTTCCTGGTCTCACACACACTCAATCTGTCAGAGTTATTGACAGTACAATCAAGACGTAGGTGTCGGTTTCAATCAGCATTTTCCAGCTTTACAAGATCCACACGTTATATTCTGGCTGGCCTGTTGCACACCACAGACCCAGTTTGGTTCAGCTGACATGTGGTACAATTAGCTTTCGCTTCATTGTGCATGTGTTCTTGGTTTCTGAGGCATTTCAGTCATTTGGAGCTCCCACAGAGATCACGAAAGCTCCAAAGAGGAGTCTCAGGAGCACACTTAAGGCTTTGAGGTTGGTAGTTAAAAGTGACAGTTAAGCGCATCAGTTCTTGGAATCACATTGAGGAGAACACATGAATTCTCACTGGCAGAGTAACAGTAAACACGTCTTCATAAAGAGTCAGTGAATGTTACCTATTTAATCAGCAGTGAGAGGATTGCTGTATGAACTGCTGATCAGTTTGCATTGTTTTTCTGCATCCTGAGTTTTCACATTAAAGACTTGTGTAAAAGTGTATTTCTACTCTGCTGTTGATATATGCAGAAAGGTGTCTAACATATGGATTCACATTAGCAGAAGAACCCTCAGTGTAACTGATTATATTAACCGTGGCTCTGATTAGTTTTGGTACCTAAATATGTGAACATAGAAGAATGTGAGGAGAATCAGGTGCAGACATTATGACCTTGTTGCCTGTTTACGCATGTACTGAACAGAAGGTTCTCACTCACAGACGACAACCTTTGTTTTCCAGGATGACAAACCTGCAGTCATTGTTAATCTGCGATCACCCCTTCATCTGCTAAAGCAAGACAAATATGATAAATTTATTTGCAAAAAAAAGGAGCTCGTCATGATTTTGACACATCTGAAAAGTTGAAGTTGAAGTTGAAAATGGTAATAAAAAGAAACAGCTGGAGGAAATGTTAAAATATTTCAGTTTAATTAGCAACACTTTTTCAATATAGCTGGATATATATATATATATATATATATATATATATATATATATATTAAAAAAAAGTACATCTATGAATTTTTGAGCAATGTCAGAACAACAACCTCAGTATAAAATGACAGAGAAATTTGAATATTCCATCATTAACAGGACAAAGTATCAAAAGATTTGCAGAATTTGGACACATCTTTATACACATGTTATATTGCCAAAAACCAGTTGGTAAAAATGGTCATCTGTGACCACAGTTCACTACGCCATCCACAAATATGGATTAATGCAAAGAAGAAGCCATATGTGAGCATGATCAAGCAATGCTGTCCTCCTTTTAGGGCCAAAAACCCATTTTGACTGAGTGAAAGTAGAAAATTATGCAGACAGATTAATGCACTGCTGGAAAGGCACCATTAAAGCTGAGCTGTCACTTCCACAGATAATACAGTATGTTTGGAATAGTGAGAACGTTTATTAACACTCTGATGCATACCGAAATAGCTAACTTTGTCCACTAAATTACCTTACATTGTAATAAGCAGATATAGAAATGAATTACATAACCAAACCAAGTGGTAGAAATTACTCAGGAAAGTTTACAGATTTTATTATGTTAACTGAAAATTTTGCTCCACCAAACATTAGAGCAGACAGTTAAAGAGTTAAATGTCTCGGCTTCAACATTTTATTTGTTTTCTCATGGATAGGGAATTAGTTTAAGATTTTCATGAGTTCATGAGGTCTACGTGAATTAATGCTCATAAATGGATGAAGGGGAATAAAGTAATGTAGAAATTTGTTCATTTATTCTCATCATAATGTTTTACCAGGATGTGTATAGATGTAAATTCCTCCTTTATGAGTTTTTAAAATGGAAAAAAATCTTATGAAATGGAAATCAATTTACATTGCTGAAGCAGCCACTGCCACACAAGCAGCCAGGAGAGGAGCTCAAGGGAGTGGTGAGCAATGAGTGAAGAGCACTCTGGAGGTCTGTTCGGCCTTGGGCCCAGGTAATAAACTTGATAGTGAAGTTGCTCGACCTTTAGACCCTGATTGCTTAGCCTGAACCCACCTCAGTTCACATGTCAGTGCAGTGGACGGCTCACAATGTGTAACAGAAAGAGTAAAACCTAAAAACAAAGTCTCATAAGCAATTTACATGCAACCTGCTGGATTCTTGTACACAACTCTTGAAAGTATTTAGTAAATTATTGAATGATGTTTGATGTATCCTTAATATCAAGATTCAAGATTACCTTTATTGTCATTGTACAAAAATCAAAAGCAAAATGATGAAAACCTACTATATGTAAGGTGCTTACTGCAAAATCCCTACACCCACCAACCCAAAAGGGCTGTGTTTGATGTGGGGCAATGAACAGCCTTAAATCTGTAGCTGCGTTTCCATTACCCCAAGAACTGAGCAAAACCTAAAAATCGCAAATAAAAAACGAGTAATGAAAACATCTAAATTTAAAATACCTCAAATATTACTAAAATGTTTTACGCTCTCATGAGGTAGTTTTTCAAACATGTCGATAAAGAAGTGTATTGCAAACATGTAATGGAAGGACACTGATTGGATTTTAATGTCCCCCGACGTGACATAGGAGTCACATGACCAGTTCATTTAAACTAAAGATGGCGCGGTATGAGTAGACTCAGGGGGAGACAAAAATCTTTTTACAAATAATTAAAGACATAAATATAACTGCCATCCTTGATAGCAAACAAAAGTAAATGCAGTTTTAAAAAGAATTAGAAATCTCCTTCCTCCTCAAAGTGGAGTCTCGTGGGATGAGATTTTATGAGAATAACGGCTTAAATGCTAAACACCATTAAGTGGAAACATCTGCAAATCGTAATTGCACTTTGTTGAAATTTTAGAAACTTTGCTTTCATTTTAGCAATGGAATTACAGCTTATAAAGTCTCTTAAACATTTGTCTTGGATATTTGATGTATATTGGCAAAAAAACTGAGTTTATTTACTAATTCTTCTGTTGATGTGATGCTCTTGAATTGACTCACCTGGTTATAAATAAAGGTAACTACTCAGGTCTCACAGACTTTTACTGATTGCTGATTTTTTGGCATGACCAGCAAAGTTTACTTTGTTTAATTTCTTAATGAACCTGATGCAAATGAGAAAATGTTTATTTGAAATTTAGCAGCATTTGGTAGTTTTTTTTATTTATTTTTTTTATTTATTTTTTTTTTCTTTGTTTTGTCTCGTAGATTTCTTCATAACTAAAAACTGAAGATACATCAAAACAGACCTGACTGTAGGTAAAAAGAAACCAATTAAACATGCATGAAAAAATATATTTACTCTTTTTTAATTGGGAAAATAACTGTGTCAACACACCTGACTGTGTCTGTTAATCATATGAACATCTGCTCTCAGTATGTGTTGTAGTTTCATTTGTAAAGTAAGAACTGCAGCGGTTTCCTTCATCATTCCTGGTATTCAAGTATTTACTCTGAGATGTTTAGGATGTGGTTTTCTGCTGGATGAAAGAAAAAGTTTTCATCAGGACACTCTAAACATTGAACATTTGTTGTTCTACAAACATTCTTTGATAATAGTGCTGGTATATTTGCTGGTATAATTTCAGATTTATTGTTCAATCTGTGACGACAAGATGCCCTTATTCAGATGCAGAAAACAAAACCTTAACCATGATTCTACTACTACCTTAGTTTACAGATAAGATGAGGTTACTACTAATTTTGTCCCGATGCTTCTTTTTTTTCTCTCCTAAATTAATCTAAATAGTCTAAACGGTCATATCACATTTCATCTGACTTTTATGTCATTGACGTGAGACAGACCATCACAATTCAAAGATCAAATGTAAACGATGGATGGAACAATGCTAAATACAACTGCAACTTCGAAACTGATACACACGCTAACAAGTGTAGCATCCAGATTTACCTTTGTAAACACAGCATGCTGCGTTTGATGTCACTTTTTCTTCTGCACAAACTTAACACGATTCCACTATCTGGGTGGTTCAGGTTGCATTTAAAGGCTCAGTTATACTCATGTGGCATCTGCATCAGGTTGGTTGCGCCATCACATAGGCACGATAGGTCCGCGGATGCTTGACGTGTCCCTCTCACAACCAGATGCATAGTCCGGCTACGCGGACGCGGAAGTAATCCATCGTGGTTGGTCAGATTGATTACGTGTTTCCAGATTTTTGGATCTTCTTGCTGAATGACTGCAGAACGATGTCTTCCTCTTTTTCTGAATGTTCAGCAAATGGATAATTTCTTCGTCTGCTTCCACGATCTCTCAAAGACACAGCACCATATTGGCAGCCATAGTTGTTCTAATACAGGAATTATTTTCCAGAAATGAAGCGAACCATCGAAGAACTCCACCCTGTGCATTTACCAGCCGATACCAGCCCTACTGCCACCTTTAGATCCAGAAAAGAAACTGCAACATGAGGCTGTTACCCTGTGCTCGAGTATATACGCACAATCTATCTGCGTCACCTATGCAGACCTGACCTGACACAGACACTGTGCCAGTATAACTCCAGCTTAAGTTTTTTTGTTTGTTTGTTTGTTTGTTTTTTTACCTTTTCTTTAATTTCCACCATGCTGAGTGATATCACAACTAATCTGCCCCAATATGACACCAAGTGAACCACAGATAATCATGAAAAGTTCTCAAACTTTCAAACGTTGCTGTTAATGAAACTATAAATGCATCATCTAGCTAAAAATACAATGAACAAAATTAATCAGTATAAGGTATTTTAGGATAACATGAAACCTTTAGAGTTACTTGGTGTTGGTCGTTTTGTATTGTCTGCCTAACTTTATCCACGACTAAAAGAAAAGGAAAAAATTCAAACGGTAAATGCAACCGGAACCACCCAGGTAGTGGAATCATGAAGTTTGTCATTTTTCTCCTTGTTTTCCTCCTTCTCACAGGGCAACCTGAACCATCAAAAATCCTTTGTCACACCCTGAGTGTGATTCACAGCTCTCATATTTGACCTCTGACTTCAAGTCATTTCACTCATTCACAACGCAACAGAATTTACTAAATTTCGACCTCTGAAAACAAAGCACAGCGTGAAAATCATCCCCACTGACGCTAATGAATGTTTGACATTTTGCAGTCTAACAAAACAAGCACTCAGTCACCTCAACAGTCATTGTACAGAAAAACATATATATTTAAAGACTAAAGACAAAACTTAGGATTGAATACCCAAGAATTATCCTTCATATTAAGTCATCTGTTATAAAGTTCAGCAGAAACTATTGCAATTTTTTTTTTTATTATATCCGATCAAATAAAAAATGCATTTGATTCATTTGGAATTCTGCTGCAATTTTCTAATTACAAAGTGATTCCCCTGTGATGTTGTTGATCCTCTTGCATATGCTCCTGAACAAACCTCATCCCAATGAATGAAAGTCTTGCTGCATTACATGCCATGGATTTGTTTTACATTCTATCTGTGCAAAACAAGAACGACTGCTGCCAAGTGTCTGATGTCAGACCCTGGAGTTGCTCCTCTGACACTTAATGGGCGGTCAGGTCTGTCCGAGGTGCATCAAAATCAGACTCCAGATAACAAACAAAAACAAAAAAAAAAAGATTAGACTGTCTTTCTTTCTCTTTTCTGTCCAACAGTAGAGGACAGAGACCCCTTCAAAACACATTTAGGATTTCAGGCCCCTTAAAAGCATCTAAAAAATCAGATGTTTTCCATCGCAAATCCTCCGCCCAGCAGGGACCTGTGAAGCACATAGAATGACATCACAGTGAAAGAGAGGAGGAGAAGGAGAGGAGAGAGGGAGGAAAAATTCTTCAAGTATGAGAAAATTTTACTGCTCTCCTCCTCCTCTTTCTCTTTCATTCCTTCTTTCCTTCCCTCTTTCCTTCTGTTCATCCCTCTCTTGCTGCTGGTCAGATCATAGAAGTTCATAGAGCCTGACAGAAACAAGCAAAAACACTTCTGGCCCAGCGAGGAGAGAAACTCCTCACACCTCTGAGCAGGTAAGGCATTTTTAACAGTCTGCGATGAGGTGCAAAAATGATGAGAATGCTTCTTTTTTGCATGTTTGATCATTTGGATTATACATTATTCAAGATTATTTATATATGGTGCCTGTTGCATCAACATGTGCATGGAGAAGTAACTTAAATTTGCAAATTATTTAGTGGGACTGATACATTTGTAAAAATGACTGCAGAAATTTTAAAACAAGCAAACAAAAAATAATCAGCATTTTCTCATTCCAGTTTTTCAATTTTTCAAATTTATGAAGTGTTTTCAATTATTTTGGTCAGTGAAACTACTAATAATGTTAAATTACTCTGAAAACGTATTAAACAATTGCAATGTTTTCCAGTCTAAACTGTTGGTCATATACACATTATTGTAATAAAGAAATAGATTTTTTTTTTTTCCTGTTTACATTTTAGTATTCAATAACATTAGTTAACCATACAACTGAACATAAACCCTCTAAATGCTTTTGATATGCAATATTTAACACTCATACAAATAGAAAAAGGGAATATTTTAAGAAACCTAGTGGTAGTTATACTGGTGAGACAGTGCAATGATTTTGTTCTACATTATTCCCCACAGAACTAACTAAAAAGGGTGTGCTTTCCAAAACAAAACAGAGGGAGGCAGGCTGCTGCAGCACTGTGAGGCAAATGATACCTGAAGAGTCCCACATTCACAGACTTTGCACTGAACTAGTCAGCTCAGGTCACCAAACGTACCATGAAATAAAATGACAGAGTAAACAAAGTTTTGATGCAAAATTAAATTTTGTGGCAGCGTGGGAAACCTTTTGAGCCTTATGGAAATGTTGAATGATACCTCAGTCCTGCTTCAGACTGTTTTTGCATGGCTTTGTCTCTTGCAAAAAGATGTCATAGTTAGTGGCATCAATGAGCTTGGCTTGTGGAGGTGTTTGTCCTGGTCTGTGATGGATTTCACGGGTTGCCAGGGTTCAGGCAGAGCATTCAATCATTCTCATTAACTCAACATCACTGGCTGATCAAAGCTTTGTAATGGGGCTGCAGCACCAAATCATGAGTCTTTGACCAAAATATCTTTTCTTGTGGTCCTGTGCTGCTGTTGTTTTTGTTGTCATTCACCTTGGATGGAGTCCTGTGTTTGCATGTCCTCCTCCAGCAGACTGATTTCCTCCGACAGTACAAAGACATGTTGGGTTCATTGGTGATTCTAAGTTGTCTGTAAGGATCAGTGCAAGTGTGCATGTTTGTGTCTGTATTTGTGTGTGTGTGTGTTAAATCTGTGGTGGACAGGAAGCTCCTCCGGATTGCACCCCACTTCTTAATCTAACAGCTGGGATTACTTCAAACCCCCATCGAATCCTGAAAAGCTGAAGCAGGTATAACAGATGGGTGATGGATGGGAAATAAACTTCTTTATATGATGTTTAGAGCAAACTGATTTTCCAGATTGGTGTGTGCCTCCAGGTGTTGCACAAAACATCAATGCATCCATGACATCTTTTGACTTGTGTGTTTTTGTTTTAATACTATTTTATTTAATTTTCATTTTTGTTTTCCTTGATCAGTCTAAAATTTAAACACAGAATTAGCTTCTATTCATGTTGAGGCTCCTACTGGCATTATCTTCATGTACAGTTGGAATTGTTACTGGTGTTTTGTGGCCTTTTTTGACGGCACCCAAACAGTAGAATAAAACATGAATAGTTGTGACATTTATGTTATGATATTTCAGACAGAATGGCCTCCAATCTTTTTATGTGAATAAATCTTACAGTGTACAGTATGCACTGGCACCTACACAGACAGACATCACATTCTTATGTCATACTTTGAGAAATCTGGAAACTTCTCACTCAGTTAAATGGGAACTTAGAAAAGATGGTTCAGAAAGGATGGATTGTGATTTAACAAACAGTAAAATTGTAAATGAACTCCTGTTATGTATCCTGCAATAACATTTTTTTTATTGCCCATTTATCTCTAGAACATATTTGCTTACTTTTTACTCATTAATAGGACTTGTTTGGTTTTTTTTGAGTTGTAACTTTTTATCAATAAACTGAACAGTAAACTACAGGCAACATTAGCCTCTATGATCTACTTTTGACTCCACAGGGAAGCAAAAAGTTTGAACAAACACATCAAGAGTTGGTTTATTTAACGAGAAAAATTATTAATAAGTTGTTGAAAAGTGTAAATCTAACCAATGAAGTTTCATTTTTCGGATTGGTCTGTTTTATTTGGAAGTGATTATGTGCAAGGAAGGAATACATCATCCACATCTCACGAACGCCTCCTGGTTAATACTATCAAATGATTAAGCTGAGTTTCGGTGCGTTGTGCCAAGTTTGTGTTTAAAGAGGCTGTCAAAGGGAGTTTATTTTGGCTGCTAAAACCCAAGTAAAAAGGAAAGGGTTTCACTAGCAGAAAGAAAAAGTAAAGATGAGGAGCAAGTGAGGAAGATTTCTAGAAGATTCTGTTGCCCTCCTGAGCTTCAACCATAAAGCAGCTGGAACACCTGCAACTCAGGTATTTACAAGCTGGTCTTTCCTACTGAAGCCTGTAGAGCAGGTTCCCTCTCTGGCTGAGGTTCACAGATGTACATTAAACAGCAGATGATGAACTGTCTTTGTGGCAGGTCAAATTGAACTGGTATTATTCGGTGTTAAAGGTAGCAGGTTTACCTTTGAAATGCAGCAGTTTAAAGATGATTTTACAGAACAAAGATATTTAAATACAGAGTTAAAAAGCTGGAGGCATCTGATGACGTGTTTGGAATGCAAACATTTTAGATTTTAAGGAGATAGAGAAACTTTCAGACAGTATCTTTGTGCCATGCAACATAATTGGATATTTCTTTTAATATATTTTTGGCAGCTAATGAAACTGGTTATCCACTTTCCAAACAACCTCTTTTTTTGCAGTTAATGGATCGGTATGAGTCTTAAAATGCAGCCCAGTCTCCAATAGATTGCTATTTCTTTAGGCCAGAAATGGATAAAATAATAATAATAATAATTATAATGCTTTATTCCAGACACAATACATACAATACTTAAACAATACCTAAAAACACAGAGGAAGCTAGCCTAATGCCTGAATACAGAGTATAGAAGAAATGTTCTTGCACCAGTGTCTCCACACACTTGATTTGTATCCTGTGTGACTTTCCTCTGGGTTTGTTAAAGCCACAGTGATGTTATTCATTGACATGTGTAATTGTTGCATAAATCTGTACATAAGATTACAAAAAAAAAAAAAAAAAAGTACTTCCGTATAGACATTACAAGTGCACCATGCCCACACGTCTTACTATGTGGTGACGGGGCTGGTATTTAAGGTCAAGCGATCTTTTTTCCCTGACCATAACTCGGTATTTTAACAAGAATGAGTGGACAGAAACACACCCACAACCCCAGCCTACCTAATAAAAAGACCTGCTTTGTTGGTTGAGAAAGCTGATGTTAAAAAAGGGATGGGGAACTCCGGACCAGAGGGGTCCTGAAGGTTTCAGATGTTTCCCTGCTCTAAAACACCTGATTCAAGTTAAATGACTCTGATCAACAGCTTATAGTTAGGCTCTGCCCAATCATGTTCATCAATTAATCTGATTTAGGCTACAGCAGAAAATATCCAAAACCTGCAGGACTGCAGTTGTTGAGGGCGACTTTGCCTCTTCCTGTGGTAGACTATGACCCCAAAGCCATTTGTGCAAGTAAAAAAAAAAAAAAATTTGACTCGGGTGTTAGCCCTGCACATATTTGTGATTTACAGAATATGCTGCAAAAATGTTTTTTTAATTAAAAATAATAATCAGTTGGACAGCAAATACCTTCTAAAATCTGAGGTTCACAAATTGGTGGATTTTAAGAACAGATGATAAAAAGTTCTGCTAAAATAGCTTTTTTAGAGACCTCACCTGAAACCTCTCTAATTCTGTCCTGCTTTAGCTTATCAGGGCTACCTTTGCAGAGATAATATCAACATCTGATCTGATAGAGATCTAGAGCTACAACTGCATCATTGCAAAGTGATCATTTTATTATGAGTTAGCACAAATTCAGGCACAAACCATAAAAAATATGCAGAGGCCATAAAGGGATTTTCTAAGCTGTAACTTTGGCCCTTCGTGCTACAGATTTCTTTTTTAAACACACCCCACAGAAGCTTTATTGAATTGAGATGTGGTGCCTTTCGAGACCAAGTCAAGGTCTAGAATCGTATCCATTCTTCCTCAGACAATTCCTTAATTATTGTGTGTACACTGCTAAAGTTTAGCATGTGCATAAATACTTCGGTGTGTGGTACTTGTCAGGGGGACATCCAAACAAATACGAGGACCCTAAATTTGCCAGCTGAACATTGTGCAGAGCATCCTGCAGTAGGTCCACTAGTTGTCCTTCCCTGGACCAATTTTTGAAAGTTTTCCCATTTAATTATGTTCTCTCCTGTTCTGGAGATGCTCTGATCTAGTTGACTACCCTGAACCCCTCAACTTCAGCACCTGATTGTTGTTTGACTTTGTAATTTATCCAAAATCAGCATTTAAGAAAGTGCAGGTTTATCCCACATTACACTTTGTGTATGATTGATCCAAAAGCTCTGCTATGAACATCTGTGTATCAACTGTTTTTACTCATAATCCTACAAGTATAAACAAATAGCTTTACTTGATCTCAATGACTTTGACAGTGGTTTGATTGTTGTTGCCAGACGAGCTGGTTTGAGTGTTTCTGTGCATGATGATTTCTTGGATTTTCACCCTAACAGTTCATTCAGAATGGTGGAAAACCGAAAGCATCCAGTGAGCAGCTGTTTTGCAGATAGAAACGCCAAAGGTCAGTCTGGTTGGAGCAAACAGAGTAACTTAAAAACCCTGAACAACAAGTCTTTATGACTTGCAGTAGGTCCAGCCTTGAGGTGGATGGATGGGTGACAACAGCTGAAGAAAACGGCAAGAACAGAAGTGGGCACGAGCTCACCAACATTTAACAGCAGAAGATGGAAAAACACAGTCTGGTGTTATGAGCTTTGTGTGTTAACTGTCTAGGTTTCTGGTGCTGTAATGTTTTGGGGGATTGTCTTTTTGGACACTTTTGGCCCCTTGATACTGATCAGTCATGGTCTGAACTGGACAACCTGAACTTGACCTGAGATTGAGAAGCTTCTATTAGAAACTCTAAACTGTAAAAACTCTCGGTTTTAAGAGAAGAATCTATTTGGATCAAACCTCGACGTCAGTCACCTTCACTGACTTTATTAACTATATCTAATTCCTCAGCCATCAATAAATTGAATAAAGAATTTTTGTAGATCATATTCAGTGCGCCCTCTTAAAATAATTTTATTGAAAGTAATTACAGAACTTCCTACATAACAGTAGGAAACTAATCTGCCCTTATAGTTAAGGGACATTTATGAATAGGTACACATCCCCTCCTAAATTGCATTTATTGCTCCACCAGCAGGGAGAATGACGTTATGCTGTTGTGAACTCTCAGCAGCTGCTTTAATCATTCAGACCTGCTGCTGCTGAAGGTGGATTTAAACAGCAGATCTCGAGTATTAACCAGCTTTGCTTTGTAAACCTCACAGGGGAGATTAGGGTGGTTAGATCATTCAGTGTCTGAGTCATATTTTCAAATGTGATCGGCTACTGTTTGTGTCTTGGAGGAAATGTTGGGGTAAAATGTGTGTGCAGTAGGATTTATCTTTCCCTTTAATATCAGGTTAATGTTGTTCTTTGAGTGTTTCATGTGTTTTTATCACCTTTTGGATGACTTTCACAGCTTGAGTCAGATTAAATCACAAAAACTCTGGAAGGATATAATTTTAACCTTTTTAAAATAAAATCTTTAAGGTAGAACTTGTATCAAATTGTCTTGTATATTAAATGTGCCGCAAAGATAAACTTGCCTTGGCTTTTGGAGACATTTAACATGCAGTTTACATGCAGGGCAAAAAACTGAGAATATTAACTAAACATTTTAACATTTTCTCAGAAATGCTCCTGTAACCAACTACAGCAGGACAGTCTTAATATGGCAACTATAAACCAGCCCAGTCTCCCTATAAAACCTGTGATAGATACATGTGTCCACATAAATAAAATACACTGGTTTAAAGACACAGGTGAACTAAGGTGTGAGAAAACAACATGCATTATTTCTGCAGGCTTTGGGAAAGCCAGTCATATTGGGGATTTCACAATTTGTTTGGGACTCCCAAAACAATAACCTAAATATATATATATATATATATATATATATATATATATATATATATATATATATATATATATATATATATATATATATATATATATATATATATATATATATATATATATATATATATATATATATATATTAGTTTTTTTTCATAATATATAACTGGGGAAAAATGAGTCAAATTCTCTGTGGTCATTTGAGCTATATTAAATCAGGAAAAAAAACCGTAAATCACATTTCACTTCAACCTCAATGAACTGAGTGTTGACTAGTCGTTGTGCATTTTACTGTTTGTCAAGCTGTGAATGTGAAAGGACATTTTCTTCATGTGACATACATCAGGTCCATGTTAATTTGGACAACAGTTTTTATTAGAGTTCAACACAACGTTTAGACTAAAGTATTTATTATTAACAGTCTTTTTTCCAGGGTCTGTTTTTTTGTTTTATCCAACAAACTTTCTGTCAAGTTTATTTTTTAGAAGGTTAAAACAATGATGTTTGATAAAATGTTTAGAAATCCCACAAACTCAAGTGACTTATCTTAAACTTGTATGGGTTTATTTTGGTGAAGTCGGTTTGAAGAGAAGAAATATGTCACTTAGTAACAAAAAACTGAGAATGAAATTTATCTTTAAAAGATGTAATGGCAGGCTTACTTAGAGACAGTAAAGTACCCACTGATTCAGACCAATTTACCCCTACCTGGGGCAATTTAAACCACAGAAATACTTTTATTAGATGTTTTTTTTTTTTTTTTTCTTTTCTATAACCTTTTGGTATTGATCTATTTTGTGTCATATATGTGGCTTTTGGGTTCTATTTATGTAATCTAATTAGTTTTAATTTCCTGCTGCCTTAAGTACTATACTTTAAGTGTACTGTATTATTTACACTTATCTAGGGGACCACATACGTGAAAAATAGCCCACCTTACTTTTCTCTCCCCCTACAGTTTACATGATATTAGCTTGATTTTAACATGAACATGGCAGAAAGAATTAACACTATAGTATTTTTTTATGTATATTTAGATTTTGCCTTCTTGGAACAAAACACACTAATCCACTACTATTCCTCTCTAGTGATTTATACATGCCAAAAAGAGTTGGTTGAGCATGACATCAACACAGCCTTTTTACTTGTGTTTTTGTCCTTTTATTTGTAAGGAAAATCTAAACCAGGAACTATGTCATTAAATTGTCTATAACACTGGCCAAATTGCCCCAAAGAATCAACAATAGAGTAGCAAATATTCCATAATGCCAGCTTTAATTTTGCTCCATGTGTTACTAGCTGTTGGATTGGACTACTCTTTCAGACTAAGTTACTTTTTCCATGGGGTTTATTGGCTGACATGCTACACTGACAGGCCCATAAACAGGTAATGGTCCTCATTTGTGCTAATTGCAGCCAAAGTGGAGTCTGCTGAGTTAACATGAAATTTAAGGTGAGCTTAAATGAGTTATTCTTCTTCTTCCAGGTGGGAAAATCTCTGGAAAAAAGGCGATAGGAAAAACATCGTATGTGGAGCCAGCTGAAACAAAGCAACAGCAGCTGACAGATCTCTTTGAACTGCAGTGCTACTGAAGAATCCATCTTAAAAACAGCTTGAAAGTTCTGAAACGCAACCAGCTTCAAATCAACCAATCAGCTCAGTTTTCCTGAACAATCCAGCATCTTTCCCTGAGGAAGACTTCTCCTGGTCTGATCTCAGTGATGTTGCCCCTCATCCCCTCCCTCCTCTTCTTCTTTCTCCTGGCCAGCCCAGCCCTCCTGACCCCAACAACCTCCAGTGAGTTACAGGTCAGGGGGGAAAGGACACCAAGGAATGCTGAGCAGGACTCCATTAAGGTGACTCATCGGTTATTTAAGATGAATGAACACAGTGAAGGCAGGTCAAAGGATATTAAAATCTAAATCAAACTTAAAGATGCATGACTTAAATTTGATTTAAGTCATGTATATTACTTGATAGGTTTGAATAAAGTAAGGTTTTGCTGACATTTCTCAAAAGAACCTGATTTAATGGTTTTATTTATCTACTTCTCACTATATCATATTGTCTATGTTTGTTTACAGTCCATCTGTAAACAAATGTATGTTACAAGCAGGTTTTATGGAGAACACATAGAGCAAAAAAGTTTTCAGGCTGCACAAAAGTGACTGTAAAACTGGTGGTGGGAAATGAACAGGCAGCTCCTTCTATAACCCATCAAATACACAGCAACAGCTACTACATGTGCAGTGTGTGAGCACAGAGAAGCTATTTTTTGCATCACTGCATCCTGTAAATTTGAAGGACATCTTACTCAGTAAGATGTCTTTGATAAATCCATTAAAACAACACAGTGAGTGAAATTACTGTATCATTTTTCCAGAAGCCCAAAACAAAATCTCTAATTTTCTGGTATTTAGAATAATTTAAATTTCTGTCAAAATTGTGTTTAATCCTATTTTGAGCTTGCTGTGTTCCTGTTACTGTCTTGATAAAGGCAGAACAAAGAAACAAGAAAATAACAGAACAAAGTTACTCTGAGCCATTTCAGTCATTTGCAAGTCCCTGATGTGCCCATTTATTGAAAAGTGTGTGCGCGAAAGGAAAAAACAGCTGCAAGTGTAGAATAAGATGTGTTGAATGTAGAAACACACTGAGTGTTCAGATCCTTTACGAAAAAGGTTAAACTATGCGTGTTATGAAGCCTTGTAGTGCAGGGGGAAAAGGGCCAGTAACAAAACAAGATGGAGTCAGGATGTGTATAAGAAAATAAATTTATTCCCAACAATGGGGTCCTATTTACAATGTTTACACTGGAAACCAAACACAAAAGATATCCCAAACAAAAGAAACAACAACATACAAAAAAAAAACAAAAAACAAAAAACACTCCGCCTTTAACTTAAAGCTCTATTACACACAAAACCAATTGTAACTCAAGGTGTCCTATAATAGGTAATTTACAAATAACAACAAAAGAAAGAACACCACTAAGGTAGAGTATCTGGGTCTTGCACAGACACACAAAACAGCCAAACCCAAATAGCTAATAAGCTCAACAATCTGTCCACGAATCAAATACCAAAAACCCCACGTCGGGTAGAAAACAGCCAACAGACAAAGAGTTATGTCCCAAAGTGGTGAGCTGTGTCCCAATAGTCCACAGCTGCCCTGAATGATGGCAATCCACAGCATTTGAGGGTGAGGAGTCCTCCCGAATAGCCAGCCACAACGAGTCCTGAACTGCCAGCAACCAATCCAGGCGGAGGAGGGGAGGTCTACAGGTGAAGGTCCCACAGCCAATCACCTGGAAGCACTGGCACAGCAGCATTTGCATACACAGCAGCAGGTCGACAAGCCTGGGGCCATAACAATGGGGGTTCTCCAGTTTTAGCTGGTTTAACCACAAGAACTGAACATGACTCACCTTGAGCTGAAACCAGTTTCTCATAGCTAAACTATTAGCCTAACTAAGAACAAAATCTTGTGTCCATCTTGTTAAGCCACAACAAGGCTCCAGTTTTTAGAGTTTCTACATACATCTGAGATGGCTGTATTTAGGATAAGGGATGCCTTGAAAAGTTGTGAGGTTACAATGTGGAACTGCAATTCACGGGAAAACATTGCAGACTAAAGCAAACTTCTGATGAGCCCTAAGCTTTGAATACTGTCAAATACTTAGTATGCGCTTCCTCCCAGATGTACCCAGATGTTCATGTTCATTGAATTGAAGGCAGGTGACTCCTCACAGCAGGGCATTAGAAAGTCATTCCCATGGGACACAGCATGTATTCCAAAAACAGAATATTACGAAGTAGATAAGCTATTTACTAATCACGTTAGTTATTTTTAATCATTAACTGGCCCCAATGACATATGACATATATATCTGATCCTTGGATATGTTTAAGATACTATTGAGAAAAACAGCTGCAGAAATTAATTTATTCCCACTTCTTTAGTAACAGTTACCTTAATAACATTTATTTATTGCACTAGTCACTTTTTATTTGATTACAAGTGAATTATGTCTATAGTAGATTTTTTTTGTCTGCCTTTGCTGTTGTCTTTTGTCAGCTCCAGCATGTGAGCCATTCCTAAGCAGAATTTCTGTCAATGAGAAAGTTTCCTGGTTCTTACTGAATACAGTGAAACATAATGCTTGGCCTTCTGTGTTGTTGTTGCAGGTAGTGATCTCAGAGGGATGCGCCACTCAGGGAGATTCATCCGGTGTGAGCCAAGGTGACAAAAAATAAAATAAAATTTTCATTTGAGAAAAACACACAATCAACTCGCTAACCATGCGTGCTCATCAGCTCCATCAGCACCAAAGCTCATCTCTACATTCCACAGGTAAAGAAATTGACCTGGCTCCTGGTTCTCCTCTGGTTCTGACCCACAAGATCAAACTAGTCCCATCAGGGTCAGGGTCTGGGTCTTGTGGCTGCGAGGGGGACTTTGCTGCCTTACGAGAACGTCTGGAAAGGCTGGAGAAGGAGGTGTCTGAACTTCGGGAGAAGTGTGGAGGAGCTGATGGAAGCTGCTGCACCTCTGAGAGCAAAGGTAAAAAACCAGATGGTTGTTTTTCTTAAAACTAAAAGATTTAAGATTAAGACTTTTTCTTCTTGTTTGCAAGCAATGAAGGATCAGAGTAAAATATAAGTTTTTTTTGGTTGTTTTTAACTTGTAATAGGACTCAGGAAGAGGAAATCGGCCCAAACTAAGAGTTTGTCATGAACTCATAAGTAGGTGATGTCATGCTTTTCTGCCTGAGCCCAAAAAAGAAAAATCTAATTGGGTTTAACGTTTGAAAGATTTTTGTGTGTTTCTCATCCATTGGGAGCATGGAAATTTACATCATATTGATCCAAAGTCATGAGTTAAGTCATCCGTGCAGACCCGATGATGACTTGCAGGCAACTCTTCAGAGCTGCTCTAACAGCCAAAATTCAACTCCAAAGCAACATGAATGTTGTTCTTATGTTTTAAGCACAAAGACAATCAGTACCGAGTTAAATAATCAGGTCATTTAAAGACTAAAAACTAAACATGAGCAATGCTATTATTACGAAAATAAACACTCATAATATTTTGTAGATTTTGATCAAAGAGCTGCTGCAAGACGAGCACATTAATACCACAACAACAAAAGTCTTTCTTTGTGGAAATTTTTATTAAATTTTGTTTCCTTTGAGATTTTTTTTTCTTTTTAGTTAATTTCCTTTGTGAAATGCTCTGATATGACACATGTTGCTGCTTTTCAGCAACATGTTTAACAAACACTGGACTGAATTCACTTTGGCTGATAAAAAAAAAAAAAAAATCCCCCGTATGTTTTCAACTTTCTGCATTTCAATTCCTGTTTTGTGATACAATGATCCCACAAAACTTCAAAAGAGGCTTCACTCGACACACTTATAAAAGCCAGCATCACGCTTATTATCAGATTGACTCATATTTAAAATTACACACAGCCGCCCACGTTAAATGTTCAAGACCTAATGATGTCATTTTTATAAAACAACTGAGACACACACTGAGGCTTATGGGTTTATTTTGGCTGTGTTCAAATCCTTAACTTCTTCTTTGTTTCATTTTTTAGTTTTTGATTATTTAACTATAGTTCAAAACTAACAGCAGATCAAACAGTTTAATTGCACAGAAACTGTAGATCAGTGATCAGTGAGCATAAAAGAGCAAGGCAGAAATAAACCTCCTGTTTCTCTTTCTCTCTGCTGCAGGAACTTATTTCCCTGATTATACTAACATTTTTTAATTTCCCCTTATTTCTAGAGGTTAGGAGGTGTAAAATGGCTGTATGCAGGTAAATTGAGAATATATTATTTGCCTCATTAAGTCACCTGATTAGAAAAAAATGCTTGTACTATAAATGAAAAATGGTTTAACTGAGCTTGTCATCTTAATTTTCCAGAAAAATATACAAATTATCTAAACAGTTGATAAGAAAATAAATAAGCTGGACTGAGTTTTATTTTACAAAGACAGAAAATGTAACTTCTGAAAAAGAAATATGAAAGAATAGAGTGAGGTTTATGTGTTTAAACCAAAAGAGTTGCTAAGAGTTTATATACATCTGAAAACTGTTAGTTCGAATGAGTAAGCATTTAGCTAATGTGCAGCAGAAAATCTGATTAAACCTCAAAGATCAGACATGGCATATAAGTTTATCTCACTTTTAATCACTGAATGAAGCTTTTGGGCTTTTACCCCTCACAACTCAGGCTTCTCGTCATTTTTATTTTTTTAACCCTTAAAAAAAAACCTGGCTCAAGAAATAATGGGTAGAAAATTAAATTAGTTTTAATCTGAAATCTTTATTTGGCCCTTCTAAATAAATGAATGAATGAATAAATAAATAAATAAATGAATAAATAAATAAATGAATAAATAAATAAATAAATAAAAATCTGCATTCATGTTCCATTTGTAAAGATGGCCAGAATTAACGTAGTGCAAAAAGTCTCTATCAGGGGCAGGAGACAAGAATCAGATTATAAACAAGGTTTAAATAAAGTGATGCAATTGGTTTATATTGATGGGCAAAAGGGAGAAATCAAATTTACTATTTCTGTAGTCATTTTTATTATACTTAAGGACAGATAATGAAATTATTGATGAAGAGCATATTTGGAAGGATCTAGGAGTAAGAAAGCAACCTAAAAGAAATAAATAGATGAAAGAAATCATTCACTGTCACACACAAAGTGTTAACACTTAATTTTTGTACTTTTACATAAACCAAATAATAACATATCTTAAGGCTCATAGAATCAAGACAATCCATCACTATTGTCAGAAATTAACAGTTAACTAAGCAAACAGGAAAAACTTGTGGTTAGCAGAAAGAGACCTCCAACAACGTTGGTCTTGAATTAAATATAGTCCCTCCAGGAAAACTTTATATCCTCTATTATACAAACAAAATGTTTGCACACTAGAGCCACTTAAACTACTTATTTTTGTTTTATGAAGGTATAAAATTTAACAGGCAGTGAAAACACTAAATAAGTTATGTGTGCAGCCATGAGGCTGAGACACGGTCAGATTAATGCTCCAAGCACTTGCTTCTTGTTTTACTCATGAATTTCTGCTTTAGTATCATCTGAAGTCCGATGCTTTGTTATTAGTTTTATCTACTGTATTAAAAGAAAACTTCCTGAGCTAACTGAAGAGCATGTTGCATACATGGAAGAGTTTTTCCTCAAGTATGTGTCAGTATTTAATAGTACGATCATTCTCTTCATTCTAACCAGATTTTCCGTCTATGCTGGTGGTAAATAACTCCCATCTCTATACTCCCACCACCATGCCTCACTGTGAGGATGGAGTTTTAGAGCTGAAATGACCAAAACATTTAATTTTGGTATACCTTCTTCCACATGTTTGAAGAGTTTTCCAGATGTTTTAATACTTGTTTTTTGTTGTTTGTTTTGTTTTGTTTTGTTTTTTTTAAATTGATCATTTTTCTCCCTGTCTACTTTTCTCTAAAGACCAGCATAGTGAGGTATTGTACTCAGTTTAAATCAGTCCTTTGGATAGATGCTCCAATTTTGCTGTGCAGTTTTATAGCTCCTTCGGGCTTGTGTTTGGCCTTTTATTACCCCTGATTAATGTCCTGCCTGTGTGGTCCTTGAGTTTTGGTGGTCTATCTTTTCTCAGCTTGGTGGTACCCACTATTAGCTGCAGACTGGGGGGTATATTTACAGATGCATCTATACTGAGATCATGTGACACTTGGATTGCATACAGGTGGAGTTACTTTAACATATTATGGGATTTCTGAAGATAATTGGATGTATCTGATCATATAAGACAATTCAATTTTGTATATTTACTCATTACACCAGCACTGGCTCATCAGTTGTCACAAAGTTCTTAATCTATCAAAGAAAGCCCACTGAAAGCTCCTAAAGGTCCTAAATACCAGTTCTCTTGTACTTAGCATCAAATTACACTGGGGCTTCTTTGGCCGTCAGTGCAATTTAGGTTACAACATTTTCTTTTAGATATAAAGAACGTTTTCACAAATTTTAACAAAACTGTAAAAGATACATTAGCATTTATTTGAATATTGACACAGGAATCAAGAGCAAAGAAACTCTGCGCAGGATTCAAAACCTGTTGATAGTGAGGTTTCTGTTTTAATACCCTAATAAAATGTTTGATTCTAACTGCAGCTCTGATGTAATGCAGTGATAAATAAACTGATGGGTATTCAGAGTAAAAGACATAAACAAGAGATATTGTCATATTGGTCGTTTCACTACTAATTTTCCCCTTGAACAAATCACCTACCTCCTTCCTGTGCATGCACAATTTGCCTGTGAAGTAATGTGATTACTCCATGATAAAAGTGACTGCAGTTCATACTATATCCTTATTACAGCTGGAAAGAGACCATGGGGACATGTCCTCTGTTTGAGTCAGTTGCATGAGTTCATAATATTAGTTCACCGTAGATGCTCCTCCTGTTGCACTGAGTCATCCTGAACACAAACACACACATGCATTAAAGCGTGATCTCCATCTGCAGTTCACCGTCAGGTGACACATAAATCCAGCAGTCAAAACAAGCTCTCGGATCCTCAGAGCAAAGATTCTCTCTCTTTTTATTTAAGTAATTTTACTTATGCGGTGGGAAAACACAAATATTTACTTCTTTTGTACTTTTTGTGCAATAATGTGCCCTAAAATAATCAATTATAATTTTTATAAAAATCATAATTTTGCATGCTAATATATATCTTCTTGCACATTATGTAGAAATTACACAACCCATTCAGAAAGATGCTCAACTTGTACTTTGAAAATTTTCACAATAAAAATGCTTAATATGGAGCTCATATTTTTTTATAATGTCAGAGATTTTCTGTGTTTTTTTGATAACAATCTCTGAGATTCCATAAAGTGAGCACTGTTGCGCACTTTTGGTACTTTTTAAGGTGTTACTTGTCCCCAAACGGTGCTCTAGTATCTATCAAACAAAGCCGGTAGTGCAGTTTTAAAGCTCAGATAGTTCTCAATTCACCCACAGAGTTTGTCCATTCAGAGACACCATAATAAAAATGGTGGCACAAAAAAGGCAGCTACCACAGCAGGTAGATAGAAATTGCTCATTTTAAGAGAATAAAAACAAAATAGTTATTTTAATAAAGGGATTAGATACCAATAGAAATACATTTTTTAATAATGTATAAAATGTTTTGATCTTTGAATTAAAACCAGTGTGGTTATCATTTAAGTTAGGGTTAGTTTTCAGGATATAGATGCAAATAAATATTCTCTGAAGTGCTAGAAACATAGCTGTTTGTGCGTGTGTGTGTAGCTTCCAGCTCTGTGCTAACGGTGATCTCAGTGTTGTCCAAATCCCCCCTCCACCCTCATCTCAACAACACTAACAACACACCCACATGGGTATAATCAGTCAAAACTAGGCTGCATTTATGGTCTAATTAGAGAGGATTAGATCTTTATCCCCCCAAAACAACCTAAAGGAGGCGATGAAGGAAAAGGGATTGGTTCTAATTTATTCAAGACATGTTTTACAAAACTTCACCAACCACAATGACCTAAAACTTTGACTGAGCTGCTGGTGATTGTGGTTAGATTATGTGTGGTTCCCAAACTTTTTCAGCAGGGCCCCCTTTTCATCAACAACAATAATGTCAAGTACCCCCTTACCCGCCCTCCCTTATCCCACTACCACATGCACCCCGATGTTTACAAAGAAATGTACAAAGAAATGTGCCATGAAATAGTCTTTAGTTTAATGGCTGTTCTTCATTAACTATAGTTAAAACCATATCAGTTGCAGAGGGAATGATCAACTCCTCTGCTATAGCGTGAGGCGTTTTAAACCAGGAAACTCTGCAAATTACTTCAGGTGAGTTGAGCTTATAGCTGTTTTTCCACTGAAGGAACTTTTTTTCACGGCCCTCAGTTCCTATAACCATTTTAGCTCCTACTCAAAGGCAGGGTCTTTTCAGGGTTCCATAAGAACCCACATGACGTAGGTGTTTGGTGATTGTGAAATGTTGCTTTGTTTTGTTTTATATTCACCCACCTTATTTGACTCTTTTCCTTTTCTTCAGGTGCAGGTTGCACCATTAAACCAGAGACTTCCGAATGTCCCAATGAGTGCAGTGATCAGGGTCGCTGTAAGGACGGCAAGTGTGTCTGCTTCCCTGGTCACAGTGGGCCAGACTGCAGCGAGTCCAACTGTCCAGGGAACTGTAACGACAAAGGGAGGTGTGTCAACGGACAGTGTGTGTGTGATCCTGGGTTCTCTGGTCCTGACTGCTCCCAGGTAACCTGCCCAGACAACTGCAACAACCGAGGCAGGTGTGTGAATGGCAGGTGTGTCTGTGACAGTGGTTTCACAGGCCCCAGCTGCTCAGATGAATCCTGTCCTGGAAACTGCAACAACAGGGGGCGCTGTGTTAACGGGCAGTGTGTTTGCAATCCTGGATTCATGGATCCAGATTGTTCCAGAAAGGCCTGTCCTGATAACTGCAACAACCGTGGCAGATGTGTCAACGGTAAATGTGTGTGCGACAGCGGCTTCACCGGTGCAGACTGCTCTGAGCCAGCCTGTCCTGGCAACTGCAACAACAGGGGGCGCTGCGTGAATGGACAGTGCATTTGTGATGATGGATTCACTGGCCAGGATTGCTCAGAGAAAACATGCCCTAACGACTGTAACAACCGTGGGAGATGCGTTAACGGTAAATGTGTGTGTGACAGTGGCTTCACTGGTAAAGACTGCTCTGAGAATTCCTGCCCTGACAACTGCAGCAACAGGGGGCGCTGCATTAATGGACAGTGCGTTTGCGATGAAGGATTCACTGGTGCAGACTGCTTTCAAAAAGCCTGTCCCAACAACTGCAGCAACCGTGGGAACTGCGTGAACGGAAAGTGTGTTTGCGAAGTTGGCTTTACTGGGCCAGACTGTGCTGCTAAAGGCTGTCCCAACAACTGCAGCAACAAAGGTCGATGCATCAAAGGAAGATGTGTATGCCGGCGTGGGTTCACTGGAGAAGACTGCAGCCAGTGTCAGGAGGGCATGACTGGACCCAACTGTGATATGGGTAAGTCAAATCCACCAAAATATGTTGTGATTAGTTCAATGGCTAATCATGTTTTCAGTCATGTACATCCAGACATACACTACTAGTAGCTTCATCAGTCTGTAAAAGTGACCTTATTCTGACAGTCAGATATACTGTTGGTAAATTATACATTAGTGCTCCCTATTGCTTAATTAAAAAATAAGTTAATATGCATTAAACAAGAAACTGAACAGTGTGTAAATTGGTGTGTAATGCATGAAGTCAGTTTTTTTCTTTCTACAAGTCATGTTGCCATGACAACTCATATTAGCTTGACCAGCACAGTATTGCAGCAAAAATACTGGAAGTGGGATGAACACAGTTTGAAATTTCCTTTATCTACATGTTTAACTGTGCCAAATAAATGATGTGATAAAGAACTTATATGCACCCTTATCTCAAATATTTTATTGCACTTGGATTAATCTTTATATCTCTACGTCTATTATTATTTCCTGTTCATTTACCAAAGATCCTGGGGTTAAACACCTAGGTGCTGGATCTGACAATTCAGAGAAAATCACAGAGCTTAAAGGTTTGAATAGCACCTTGATTTATGTATTGTTTGAAGCAGATTAAATGTTAAACACAACAAATAGTGTTTTTTGAAGTTGGGTAGTGTGAGGGTGCAATGAACAGTGTATGAGTCGTCACTGTCTCATCTCTCAAAAAGAAAGGAAAAAAAAAACTACTTTATAGGTCTATCAAGAAACTTTCTGCCTGTTAACCCTCATTTCTTAAAGTTTGCCGTGATGAAAAGTAATTTCACTTGTGCACAAGGTTCTGTTCTGGATTCTCTATTGTTTAGATAATAGATTTTTCCTCTAGATAGTGTTTTAGATATTTTTTTAAATTGCATGTTCTATTTTATTATGCATCTAATTGACATATCTAAATATTAACACAGCTGTTTTTCGTGTTACAGGAATTTTACCATTTCCAACCACAATAAATAGGCTGAAAAGCTTCAATATAGTTTTTGCTCTTCAGATCATTCAACTTTTAAGGGTTAGGGTTAGGCTAACACACACCCTTAATACTGGCTTAATACAAGTGTTTCTTGTTTCCTCGCTGGTCAGAGAGAATTTTAAGAAACACGTCTATATACGCATAAACTTTACCAATCACTATGCTTTATTTTGTATGAAAGTATACCATATATTTACCAGTCATCTGTGTGCAATATAACTTAGGCACATACATTCTTTGAGATTTGTTATATTTTTGTCTCATTTTTTTATGGTTTTTCCCATGTGTTGGTGGTTTTTAATCTCAAGAAGAACATTAACATTTGTTCAAATTACAAATGCTGTCCTGTGGTGTATTGTATTTTATCACAATAATTTAATAGGACAATCACACACAAGCATGCAGTTTATTTCTATATAAAAACATTTATTTCAGGTTACTTGTAAGTCATGTAACAGTTATATTTAAATCTTAATTAGATTATTGTTTCTTGTTATTTTTAATACATCATTATTTGCAGCATCAATCAGGATACTGTATCTCCCAGCTATGTTTTCTTGTTGTTTGTGTTACTATCATTATTGTCAGTGTTTGTTAGCATCAGTTCTGCAGTTTGGAGCCGGTTTAAGCAGCATTGATTCTAGTGATGGTACGATTTTATTAACAGAGAAACAGGACCCAGACCATAAAAGTCACTCAGACTGCTGTGTAATGTAATGTTTTTTTTTCAGCTGCCTGAGGCTGACGCACAACAGACACATCTGTATTTAAGAGTGTTAAGTGTTTCCCCAAATGTAACCAACCACTTATTGAATTTGATGGAGGTATGTCCCACAGTCCTCAGTCTCATAGAGAAAATGGAGCGAGCAGGAAAAACTGTTGACAATCTTTCCATCCACCTGTTTTTGTACATTTGGAATAAGTGCAAAAAGACCTCAGCTGTGATGCTTTTAAATGAGAAAACAACTAATGCTGTTTAAACGATGCAGAAAAAAAAGCTTGATGGAAAAAAAAACTTTTTTTTTTCTTTAGTTTTTAGTTGTCATCCTTTCCTCTAGTTTATGCAGTCCTGACAGTTTTACAATTGAAAGGAAATTTGGAAAATTATAAAGTCAAACTTCTGCAATGCACTACTTTTCCCCTGTTGGAAAAGTGAGACGAGACGCCAAGAAAAAGTTAAAACTCTAAATTACATTTTATCAACTGACAAGTTATTTCTATAAATAAATGCTGTCTTTTCATTGGGACACTTTTAAATCTTACTCTTCTCTGCCGTGTTTCAACAACTGATTAAATGTTCTTAAATGTAAGTAATTTTCACTTCTGGATTAACTACATATCATTAGTGAACACTTGTCTTTTTATCTAGTGTATTATGTTTGAATTGATGAACTAATTTGGTTTTATAATGTAATATACTGCAAATTTATGCTTGATAAACAACAACACTGTGAGCAAATTAGCATCCTGCATCAAGTTCAACAAACAGCTGTGCTTTAGTACTAGGCTCACAGGGCTGCATGCATAGTTGGAGACTTTAATGGTTTAGTCAACTCCTAAGCTACTAAAACAGAGAATATTACATCAGCATGACCTTTAGAGGCTGTCTCCAATGATCATAAAGAAACATAAATTTAATAAAAACCATGTTCAATTATAAAAAAAAAGAGCTTTGCCTTAGCTACATGGAGAAAAATGTACTATTGTCTGAAAAGTTTTAAGAAGTCTTTGAAATAGTAAATGGAAACCATTTAGATTTCCCTCCTTTAATGATTTATTTTTCTTTGTTTTATTCTTTGCACATGCAGCAACGTGGTTTGTTTGCTATTTAAGATCAACAGATGCAAAAGATGGGATAAAGCTGAGTAACTGTGTTTTTCTGAAGGCAGTCTGGTCAAAGGAGATGTCTTTGTGTAGTGCTTGTGTGACATGCGTGTTGGATTTTGGTAATTGCTTACGGGAATATTACATCATGCTCTCAGCTAGTGGTGTGTTTTTCAGCACTAAATTTATGAGAGACTTGGGGCCGTAAAACTAACCTGTGAATTATTATCACAGTAGGTCGTCATTATGGACAGTTATTGTCAGCTGTGTGGCTCCACCAGACTTAAACAGGAACATTTTGAGTTATGCTGGGTTGTTGAACTAGTAAAAGGACTTGACAGACGACAGGGAAAGAACTGTTGTGTGTAAGATGTGAAATAGGAAATAAAAGGTTGAAATTGGCCTTATATATAATTTTTATTATTAGTCATTTGGTACATTTGTTGGAGTACTTCTTTTTGTCATAAAGAGTTCAGAAACTTGGCACCATTCTCTAAAAACATCCATTTATAAATAAACTCTATATATAATCAGAACTTAATAAGTTGACAGATAATTGTTCATTTGCAAGAATTGACCTAATTCTCAAAGTTCTTCAACCAACAAAGATGTGTTAGGGTCTTATCCAAAACTAGCTATGATTCTGGTAGGTTCTGTGTTGGACTATGTTGAGTATTGCACACATTCTTCGGTATTGTCGAGGAGCATGTTTGAGTCCCCCTGAGGGGCAAATATTAATAACTTCCAGTTGGGTCCTTAGGAAAGACCCTTAACGCTTCAGCCTAACCACTGAAAAAAAAGTGTCTGCTAAATGACTGTAATGTAGGCAAGAAGCTGCTGATGCTTCACCATCAGCACCATGATCATCCCATTGACGTGCCATTTGTGTCCACCCAATAAACTCCAGCTTTGAGTTTTCTTTTAGCTCTGATTTGGTGGCAACCAGCTCCTGGGAAAACTATCTGGGTACTTCAAGCTTGATTCATCTTAAAGACTGAATGTTGGCAATTTAATCTAAAACCAGGACCTTGTGGCTCCCAAATCATAAATCTAAATATGGCTCTTGATGACAAAACCAGCCCTTGTCATCTAAGCTGTATCATTCATCCAACATGTCACATTGAACGGTCTGTTTTTATTGTTGAGGTGCCAGGGAGCAGATGGTTTAGGATTTGATTGAGGCTTATGGCAAATTCTGATACATCACTCTACGTTTGTTAAGATGGACATCTCAACTGGATCTACACAAGAGGGAAAGAAAATTAGTGAAATGACAAATGGGTGCCTGCTGGTCCATTTGTTCCACTGTTTCAATCAGAGAAGAAGGAAAAGGAGACATTAAAAACTACAGTTGGCTGCCAGAGAGAGGAAGACCTAATTTATTACCTCATTTATTACCCTATACTGCCTTTCATGGATTTGTAATAATACACTTGAGGGCAGAATCTGTTTATCAGATCCATGTGCATGACACAGCTGCAGATGAAGCTAAAATCTTAAAAAGATTTGGTATTTCCGCTCACCAACTGTTGTACTCCATTAGCAAGAAGATTTTGGAAACTGAGATAGTTTATATATAAGTAAAAGAATAAAACTCTGCTGGAGAAAAACATAGTTTGTTTTTTCATTGTAAAAACTATCCTGCTGGATTTCAGGTTTAGAAGACAAAAATGAAAAAGCAGAGAATGTAATGACATTTTTCTACTAAGACCTCTATCACCTTATTAAAGCTCAACTCACTGTGTGAATCTGTCTTTTTATAGTCCTTGTGCATGACTTTATGTCAGTCTGTAACTGCTTTACATGTTTGCTGATTTTACACCCAAGTAGCCCGTTTAGCATTGAGAGTGTGCAGGAAGAAGCTAATTCAGCTGTGAAAATTAACATGTTTAAAACAGCAGATGAGGCTCCTTATTCTGATTATATGTGTACTGCTCATCCACAATAGCATGAAACAAGCAGAAAGCAGTACAGAGATCAGCACGTGCACAGTGACTGGAAATACTCTAGAATATTTACCAATATGTTTTTACATTATTCCCCATTGATGTTCCAGAGATTTCATTAAACACCTGAATGAAGGCTGCAGATATTTGCATTTTCACATACTGTACTGCCAGAACATCTCTAGAACATTTTAACAGTATGTCTTTAGTGTAAAGTGTCTTTTGTGTTTCGTCTCTTTGAGGATGTTTTGGTTGCTAGCGGTTTCTTTGTAGCTCCGTTTTCATTTTGTGTTGGAGCGAAATGTCTTTTTTTCTGCTTGTTTGTTTTTTCTTGGCTTGTTTTAATACATTTGGGGGTTTTTGTGGTTGTTTACAATTTTGTTATGTTATTTTCTTGTTTTGTGTATGTTGTGTTTCATTGCAATTGTTCCTGTTTTGTAATTGTTTTTTCTTCATACTTACTTCATGTCTCCTTTTCTTCATTGTTTCTTCTCTTAGTGCTCTTTTTGTCTTTTTGGGTCTTTTTACAGCTTCTTTGTATGTCATTTTGTAGTTTTTTTCGGTGGTTTGTTTTTGTTCATAGTCATTTCAAATATTTGGTTGTTTTCTGTCTGTTTGTTAGGATCTTTTTTTTAAAGTTTGTACATTTTTGCTGTTGTTTTGTGTCCCTGAAGTTTTGTCTGTTTCTTTTGTTGTTTTTATTGTGATAGTTGTTTTCGTTTTGCCTCTTTGATGTTGTTTGTGCCTTTTTTTTTGTCTTTGTCTTGACTGTACTTCTGTTTAAACAGAAATACTGCACATATAGTCATTGTTTCACTACTCAGCCTCTCCATTTTAACCATCCTAAAAGCTGACTGGGCTGCAGCAATATGAACGACTGATATCTGTGTCTCTCTTTCAGCCATGTTGGGTGTCTCTAAGCTAAGGACTCGGGACATCACAGAGACGTCTACCACTCTGATTTGGACTTCACCTTCCGTGCTGTATGAAATGTATGAAATCACTTTCACCAGCAAGGTATGTAATATAATAGGTTAATTTAGCAATCTGGTGCCTTTAATGTTTAATGCTCAAACTTTTGGGCCGATTTAAATATTTATTTGCATTAAAGAAATGAGGATATGAGGCTTAAGAATGCACATTGTCTCCTCCAGGTACAGTTCTGCAATTCACAGTTTGCATATATCTCAAGAAATTGTTGTAATCTTCTTTTATCATTTCTCACATTTCTCTTATACTGTTTCTTTTTTCTTTCACAATCTGTGTAACAACAGAAAAAAATATTATCAAAGCTAAATTCAATGCACACACACTTTTAGAGGTCATTCAGACAGCAGATGTATTTGTCGACATTAAGGGGGGAACAAAAAGCTGATTCTCATCGAGTCCTCACTGTGCCCTTATCCAGAACTCTGGGGGTTAAAATCTCTGCCAGGTCATGTTGAGAGCATGGAGAAGTCTGCAGGAAAAGCTGTTTTCACAGGATCCTCAGGGAGGTTTAAAATGTGTCTGATGTGAGATGAGGTCTGCAGACAGATCCATAAAACTGCTGTGTGAAGTTTCGCTGCATGCAAAGATTATAAACACAAAAGTTTGACCTCTGATCTCATCATCATAAGTTCTACAATTAATGCTCTGCACATTAGACCACAAGAAAAAAAATGAAAATAGAACATCCAAGAGAAGAAAAGAAACCCTTCTGTGTGAGGGTTTGGACAAGAGTTTGTGGCAGCTCTCTGTGCAGATCATCTTGGAAAATGATTCACAGTAGAGTATTTTTTCATGACAACAGGAGCAAGAAAAACTGTCCACAAAATTTCAACAAACCTTGAAAGCAGGATGATAAATTCAGCAAAGCCTCAGCAGCTCCACAAATCTCCTGAAGTAAAAATACAGTTTTAAGAAAAACAAAAACAATGTCCAATAAATAAAGTCTGGATTGTTTTAGAGCCATAAATCAACAGAGTAAGTTGCACTGAGGTGTGTGATTGCCTTTTGGGAAGGGCTATATATACAATTGTCATAAAATAAAATATGGATAAATACTTAGCATGATGTAGCAGACACTGGAAAGACACTGTCTGAAATTTATATTTAAAATTTAGTGAAAAACTATAAATCTCCAAAAGCTTGCTGATGATAAATATTCCTCACAATGGAATGTAACACTTTTTGTGCTCAAACAGGAAGATAAATAACAAACATGTTGCTGAAATGCATCAGTAGACAAGTATGTTGTTAATGAAATCATTTTTTTTCATCAAAAGAAAATTCCATAAATTGTCATTTCTGTCACAATTTCAGGGTTTTTAGAGGTGCTGGTAGAATCTCCCATTTTCAAAGTTGAAGCTAAGAAGCTAGCTACATCCTCTCTACCAATGCCAATCAGAAAAATTAGGGCTAACTCGATATTAAGAATGGGAATTTTGAGCAAAAATACAATTTAAAATCATGTAGAATTATTCCACCTTGTTTCAAATCCCCCTTCCATGCCCTCCTATCATCAGGTTTTGATGTTCGCTAACACTGTGTTGCTAATATGATTGTGTACACATGCTGTAGCTCTTCCATCAAACTTTGTAAACCTTCACCTACAACAAACTGATGGGAAGGATGTCTTGAACTATCACCTATGAGATACTATCCACTACGTAGCTCTTCATGCCTAACATCAATCTTACTTTGTCTTTGGGGCGGCAGTGGCTCAGGCGGTAGAGCAGGTCGTCCAATGATCGGAAGGTCGGCGGTTCGATTCCCGCTCCCACAGTCATCTGTCGTTGTGTCCTTGGGCAGGACACTTAACCCTCCTTGCCTCCAGTGTTGGCATCGCTGGTGTATGAATGTGTGGATGAATGTTCGGTGATGGTCGGAGAGGCCGTAGGCGCAGAATGGCAGCCACGTTTCCGTCAGCTTGCCCCAGGGCAGCTGTGGCTACACACGTAGCTTACCATCACCAGGTATGAGTGAGGAGTGGATGAATAATGGATTCACACAATGTAAAGCGCTTTGGGTGCCTTGAAAAGCGCTATATAAATCTAATCCATTATTATTATTATTATTATTATTAAATCTCACAGTGCCACATACTTTATACCAGAGCCAGGCGATATATCGTCTAATGTTGCTTTTTCCTGGTTGGGATTTCTATTAGTTGCTGTTAAAAACTGTTTAATTTACAATTAAATGACTATTCAAAAATTATAAAATCATTATCGATCCTTACTCAGTAGTTTAGTGGTCGAAAGGTTGTGGCTTATCACTCTAAATAATAGAAATGGTCATTCCAGTAAAACGTGGCAGATCTTAACAGTAGTTACCATTTTCTTGACATATATTGGAAGGAAGACTGAACATTTAGTTCTTACTTGATGCTTAAATTTAAAGTGAAACACAAAATGATATTAGAGAAACATCACAGAACCACACAAAACTGACATACTATCCATGAGTGTGTTCTCACACTGCATGCCAGCACATCTGAAAAAAATCATGCAGTAAATATCCAGGATTCAACATGATAGTCTCTGATAATCCCCATAACATATAGTCCACACAACAAATGCATGATGTCAAGCTGTAGGTTGTAAAAGATCTTGTTTTCAAAGACGTTGTAGTATTCCATTAAGGTTTTCTACAAGTAGTGTTTATCTCAAACAGCTACAGAGATGCTTCAGGCATCATTTTATTTAGTTTAAACAGATTGTTTTCTGCTTTACGTTATTTAATTAAAACTGTGAATGTTTTTTTTATATACTGTATCTTTGTAACTATCTAGCAGCAAGTTTAGAATAAAATATTATTGTAAGAATCTCTTTGCAACAGATACTTAAAGAAGGACATATTAACATCTGCAAAGCATTTCAAACTAGTTTGGGCTCTTTGTTTTTGAGGGGAAACTCATCTCAGTTACAGGACATGTTGAAGAAAAAGAAAGAAAAACTGAGCAGTTTGTAATTTCCATGACACACTAGAAACAAAATTATGTGTGAAACTAAGTCAAATCCTTTAAGGAACAGAAAATTGCAGCAGGATTTTATGACATTACAGTTAAGTGGATGCATCTTTGGGAGTAAACCACCACTTGCAATTGAAACTTCCCTGCATGTGAGCTCAAGATGAATCAGAAGAAGCTCGATTACAGAAATTTAACATAAGCAGAGAAATGTCAGATAGCTTTATTTGTATTTTTTAGGGTCTTTTTAAACTGCTACAACTTTTATTTGACAAACTCTGAGTTCAGAACAGATTTGATTGAAAACATCAAAACTTTTAATCACAAGGTCTGAAAAAGAAAACCATCTAAAAGGTATGCTTTTTATTTCTTTTCACATTATTTCTACATTAACATTCCTGCATTAATGGTAAAAACTTTACACTTTAATATCACTTGATGATGGTTATTGGCTTAAACTGAAGAAGAGACTGTTGTATTACATGTTTAAACACAATTTATGTTAGTAATGGGGACATTGAATACTCAATGAAGCATTCCTTCAATAGATAAATATTTATTTAAGCACAAAAGTCTCTGTAGTCTATCTTTTGAGAGCAGCGTTTGTGTGACCCCAACTTTAGTTTTTGTTTAAAAGTAAAACTGTGATTTATTCATAACTAAACAATAGTCTGTATGAGATATATTGCCATTTAATGAGCGCTCCATGGCAAAAACTTATTTGTTCTTTTTTATTTGTTTGTAGCATTTTTTATTTCTGATTACTCATTTTATTAATTATGATTTTTAGGGGATTCATTTGGCTTTTAGCTGTAATGCACATAGAGACGAAAACAAAACCTCAAACAGTTTTTTGTTATTGTTGTTGTTTTTTGTGCTCAGTTGCAAAAAGTCAAACCTTTTGGATTTAGGACAGATTATACAGAATGTTTTCTCTGAGCTGAATAACAGCAGGTGGAAAAGGAACTGGTCTTTTTTTCTACTTTTCTCTTTTTAAATAATCTTTCCAAGACAAGACTTGAGCTATCTCCAATGGGATGAAGTCAACAGACAGAACCCCTGTGGATGACGATGACACCTCATCTTCGCCTGTAACACACATGTTGCATTTCCTCAATAATTCTTCTTTAACCAGATTTTTAGACTTTCATTTCCTTCCTCACAGGAACCTTAAAAAACTCAGCAGGCAGAGAGTGAGTTGTTAGAGACTGCTTTAGCAACACACACAAATTCAAAGCATCTGCTACTCTGGTTGTAATGGACAAACAAACACCAACATAGCAACAAAGTCTCCGTCAGGCAGACCAGCTCAAGCTGTCAGAGAGGTTAAGTAACAAGACAAACTTTGGTTTGCTTATCTTTTGTTGGGGGGTGTTTTAGTCCATTAGGATCACTAAAAACTTGACCTTTTGTGTTCTGTGCCCATAAGTGATGAAATAACTTGTCATTCTCCTGGTAATTACAGATAAAAATACACATCTGTAGGTGTAGTAGTTATTGGAAGCTGTTTTAGTTTAAAACATGAGTCACCCAGCCATTAAAACAGCTAGAAATCGAAAAGTAAATTACAAAAACTCCTAAAATAAAGGACAGAATCTTTAGTAAGGTGGGACTTGGGGCAGCAACACTGCTGCTGTAGTGAAGAAGACCCACCAGAGACTGTGTCAGGATATTGAAGAAAATCTCCCCAGGTCTGCTGGAAACCTTCTACCATTCTTCTTTAGAAAGCATATTTATATTTTCCTTTTTATCATGGTTTGTCAACCGCATAAAAGCAGACAGGGCTGCTCTCTCCAAACAGTAGCAAACGCGGCTCAGAAAATCAACCGTCTCCCCCTCCCATGACAAGACATACACAGGTCACGCTGCCAAAGCAAAGCCTGCAGAATCATCAAAGGCACCACTGAAGTCATTTGTTTACGACACACACAGAACAACATGAGCCGCCATTTAACTTCGCCAATTACTGGAAAACCTCCTCATTACAAATTGCACCATCCAGGTGGCTCTGGAATTTTTTGTTGGCCAACATGCACATAAAGAACCATGATAGGCCAAACAGTATAGAAATTATAGGAAGTTGTGTAATGTGCACAAGGATAGTCTTTTAACATCTTTCATGAAATGGACTACTAGCCAAGTTCAACAACCTTCTGCTCTACCTCCTACTCTCATTGTTGTATGAGGTTTGTTTGGTCATTGTAATTTCATGCACATATCCCACAAAACTAGACTGTAACAGACTGTACAACTGCTAAAAAACATGTAATATTTGCTTTCATAAACGGAAGAGGGTTTATGAGGTTATTGAATGTTGTTCTCAAAGAAAAAACAAAAATATTGGATTAGTGTTAGTCAATGTTTGTAAGTTTTCTAAAGATTAATGACAACTTGGATTAATTGTGATTTACTACAATCTGGTTAAATTTTATCCTGTCCTGTAATTTTCAGCAGAAATAAAAATTTCTTCATGTTTCAAGGTGATGATGATAAATAACTCACTAATCTTGCTTTGGTCAGGTGTGGAATTTCTGAGCCAGTTTAATCATCTGAC
Organism: Melanotaenia boesemani; assembly: GCF_017639745.1. Classification (NCBI taxonomy): domain Eukaryota; kingdom Metazoa; phylum Chordata; class Actinopteri; order Atheriniformes; family Melanotaeniidae; genus Melanotaenia; species Melanotaenia boesemani. Next base: position 24,847,868 of record NC_055698.1, read on the forward strand.
TTACATTTGTATTAACCAGATTAAGAATATCTTCAGTAACCCTCATGACTCAGACTACCACTAATATTTGTGTAAAACAAAAGTCGGCTTTGAAGTCTGTCTTGCACACCAATGGCTTGTTGTGCTTCTAATCACTAAACTCTCCATTAGATTAACCTCTGCTCCAAACATGTGTGATCAATCTGCAGCAGAGGACCTTAAAGAAGTGGAAAATGACTAATTGTGTTGGTATTCTTGAGTTGTATTTAGGAGACAAACTGAGACAGAAAAGTCAGCCCAACAAAGAAAACACTGACCTCTCTTTCTAAATCATTTGGATTCAAAACTGTTGCTGAGAAAAGAAGAAAGCGCCACACTGCTTGGATTACTGTGTGCACTTTGGACACATCATGGCGTCACTGCACATGTTCTCCCTCATGTTTTCCCACACACCAACAGTCACTATGGTCGCCTCATATTGTAATATTTTTTTTCTTCTTTTCAACAAAACATGCCAACAATGTCATTGTGATGACATCACTAAGGGATTAGGACACTCTAATGACTCTAAAAGAGATTTGAGTGGGAAAAGCACCAGGAATTATATACAACTGCAGGGAGACAGGACATGGATGGATGGATGGATGGATGGATGGATGGATGGATGGATGGATGGATGGATGGATGGATAACCCATAGAGATACATTTGTCTGCTAGAGTCCATGTAAACCAAAGAGGAAAGGGAATGAGAAAAAAAAACAAAAACATATACATTTTGGTTTATTTACACTTTGTTTTGGGTTGTTTGGGTTGGAGCCCAAAGCATTAGCCTGTTAATTGTATCATCAGAATTAATAACTAAAGACATTAAATAAAAATGATAAAATAATGTGTAGCCCCACTGGCTGCTTAAGCTCAACCAGCAGGTGTATCAGCAGATCCTAGGTTCTATGAGGAGACTTTGTATAAAACGAACCAGTGAAGACCTTAAGATTCCTTATTTTGGAAATGCTGCAGACCTTGTGTGTTCCTCATGGGAAAACAAAACCACACACCAACTACTGAATCCCCTTGCAATAATGTGTTTAAATTTATGTTGCATTCTGGTATGCAAACATTGAACAGTGCACAACTCAGCACCATGTACCACAAAAGAAGAGTCCACGTTTCTTACAGTCAGTTCAGTTAGCAGACCATACCATCACCTATGAGAATGAAAACTGTCCATCCTGGATCCACAGAAAGATGACTGCCGACAGATGAGTTATGAAGACGAGGAGTTGAAGTGATGATCCTGTGGCATGATGTGGATGATGGTAATGAAGATGTCGACCAGGAGGCAGAAGGTGGTGGCGACTCGGAGGGTCTGGAATCTTAACCGTGAACAAGAACCAGCCTGCACAAAATGTGCAGAAGAACTACTTATTGTCCATTTCTACCACTTACATTCTTTTTTTTAACAACATAACGAAAAATACGATTGATTTACATGGATACAACCACATATCTCCGGCTTAGCTATACGGATAACAGACATTTTTTCTACAACATATGGCACATAACAATTAAATGGGTATGGCACATAACAATTAAATGGGTTCAAAATAAGCAATAATACCTACATTAACATAGCTTGACATAACAGTTCAACATACACAATAAATATTAACTAACCCAGTTTCCTAAATAATCCTATTCCGACTGGTTTATTCTTCATTTCAGGTATAAACTCACTGTAACTATGAATAATAATTGTAAATAGTCAACTCACCGGAATATCAAAGCTACTGCTGCACGAGGCAATGCTCGGCTGCTGCCTTTAAGCTGTTAGCTAGCTGCTGCACGAGGCAACACTCCGTGGCTGCCCTGTAGCTTCTTAGCTTGGCGCTAATCTGGACCAACAAGCACTTTTCTGTGGTTCAGCAGATCAGTGACTTCATCTATGAGTCATGGATCAATTTTTCTAAGGTTGACAACTCCTTTCCGCTTCTCTGGACAGGTATGAGCTGCGACTCTTTGCTTCTGCTGTGTAACGTGGTGACTGCGTTCTCTCCCTACTCGAGCTTTTTTTTTTAAAAAACGTCTGCTTCAACACGTCATCACGCACGCATCCACTGACACAGCTTAACAGCTTCACCACAAGGGGGAGCTGTTGGTGCATAAAAACAAGGATGAATGAAATAATGCAACCTGATAATTGGGTTTAAGTGGCAGTTCGAACCACCAGGTTACATTCTCCCCCTCTAAACCGCGTGCGTCCCTGCATGCGTGCATCCATCAGAAAGAACTGAAGTTTGGGGAAACATGGCCTGCAACCCTTCTAAAAATGTGCCTATAGCCAGGATGAGTGGTTTACCAAGCTCGTCATAGGTAAACTTCTGAGGTAGACGCCTCTCTCTCGAAGAACGCCTTGGTTCGCTAGCTGCACTCGTTGGTAACTGCTCTGGCTCAATGCTGTTTATTACTTCTGAATCAGATGACTCAGTATGCGTCCTTGTCTGCTCGTCAGATTGCGTGAAAGAGTCTGTGTCAGGAATATCTATAATAACATGATCAATGGCTGTCTCAGGGTAGCACTGAAAGTCACCTGGCCTTTCAGCTACTGAGTCGGAGGGACTGGAAGGAGACTGTGGCTGAACCTCAATGATCCCTGGAACCTCAGGAACAAATTCACTGGCTTCAGGGTCAAGAACAACAACAGGCTGTTCTGTCTGCTCATCTCTTACAGAGTACAAGACTGGCTGACCTGCTGTTACCTCCACTGTTCTGGTGAAATAGAAATCTTCCTCCTCATCATCTGTGATCTCTTCATGATCACTTTGGCCCGGTCCCTGAATTTGGACTGTGCTGCTCCTCAGACCCTTTCGCTTTGTTGTAATGGGGGTAGTCCCTCCTTCTGAAACTACATCAATGGGCAAAAACCCACATGGAAGGAGAAGATCTCTATGGAGTGTACGAGAGGGGCCTTTGCCACTTTCTGGCTTGACCACATAGACAGGTCCATCATTTATTCTTTTCACAACAACATGAATAGGTCTCTCCCATCTATCTGCCAACTTATGTTTCCCACGAATGTTGACATTGCGTACTAGTACCCTATCTCCTGCAACCAGCTCAGCTGCCCTTACCTTTGCATCAAATCTAGCCTTGTTTTGATTTCCTCGCTTTCGAGCTTGTTCTGCAGCTAGCCCATAACTTTCCTGGAGACGTTGTTTTAGCTTCTGGACATATTCGGATTGACTCTTATGGGAACTCAAGGTGGGACTGGTTCCCAAAATAAGGTCGACTGGCAAAGATGGCTGTCTTCCGAACATCAGCTCATAAGGTGAGTAACCAGTGGTGTCATTTCTCGTACAATTGTACGCATGAACCAAAGGTTTGACATGGTCTCTCCAGTGAAGCTTGTCTTTCTCCTCGAGGGTCCCAAGCATGCTCAAAAGCGTACGATTAAATCGTTCAACGGGGTTCCCTTGAGGGTGATAAGGTGTAGTTCGAACCTTATCTGCTCCAATCACAGAGCATAACTCCCTTATGACATGGGATTCAAAATCCCTCCCTTGATCGCTGTGGAGGCGACGGGGAAAACCATAAACAGATATGAAATTTTCCCACAGCACTTTGGCAATGGTCTTTGCCTTCTGATCCTTTGTGGGTATCGCCACAGCAAGCTTGGTAAAGTGATCGGTAATGACGAGCACATTTCTTGTGTCATGGCAATCAGGTTCTAGTGTCAAGTAGTCCATGCACACAAGTTCTAATGGATAGGTGGTCAGTATGTTTTGCATGGGTGCAGCTTTCTGAGGAGATGCTTTCCTCCTGAAACACCTTTCACATGTTCGACATTTATCCTCAATGGCTTTGGCCATTCTTGGCCAGTAAAACCTGGCCCGAGCAAGACTGAGGGCACGTTCAGCCCCTAAGTGACCGACATCCTCATGTATGCCTTTTAGCGCACGTTCTCTGAACTGCTGTGGAAGAACAAGCTGGAACACTTCACAGCCCTGATCAAGATATTTCCTGTAAAGCACTCCTTCCTTAAATTCCAGTTTTTTCCACTCTTTCAAAAGCAGCTTAACTTCAGGCAGCTCACAGCTCAGTTGCCTGGAATGTGGCTTGCTCATTTTTCCAAGAAGAGATATAACTCTACCAATCGACTGATCTTCCCTTTGAAGCCTGTACCAATCTTTCTGTTGGATACCAGGTAAAGTATCCTGCCCAGGATGAGAAAAACTTTCAGGTATGGCAGATGCATCTAAAGCCATGGACTCAACTAGAACAGGATGTTCTGATACATCCAGTCCTGGACTTGTGCAATGATGTTGGCAGAGTGCATGAATCGCCTGACTGGAAAACAGTTCAGACTCTTTGCTCAACACTTGGTTTTTAAAACCTTCAATCCTTTCCTTTTCCATCAGGTATTCAACATCGTCTTCAGGTGGATCATGTGGCCGCCTGGACAAACCATCTGCATCCTTGTTAGAAATACCTGCCCGGTATCTAATGCTGAAGTTGTAAGTCGACAGTGCCGCTAGCCAGCGGTGTCCTGCTGCGTCCAGTTTGGCAGACGTGAGCACATATGTGAGAGGATTGTTATCCGTGAGGACAACAAACTCAGAGCCATAAAGGTAGCTGTTAAACTTCTCACAGATCGCCCACTTCAATGCCAAATATTCCAACTTGTGGGTTGGATAGTTCTTTTCGCTTCTAGATAGCCCTCGACTAGCGTATGCTATCGCTCTGAGCTTTCCACCTTGTTCCTGATAGAGAGCAGCACCAAGACCTTCTCCGCTGGCATCAGTGTGCAACACATAAGGGAGCTTGGGGTCTGCGAATGCAAGGACTGGTGCAGATGTCAACTTCTCAATAAGGGTTTTGAAAGCATTTTCACAGTCAATGGCCCACTCATCACCAAAAGGAACCCGAAAATTTACAGGCCCTTTGGGACAGTGTTTTTTATACCGCTTACCTCTTTTACGGGGATGGGTGCACCCGGACTTGAGAGCGTTCAGGGGCTTGGCTATCAGCGAGTAGCCTTCTACAAAGCGTCTATAATAGCCCGAAAATCCTAAAAACCTCTCAAGTTCTTCTCTGTTTTTAGGACGAGGCCAACTCTTCAAAGCAGAGATCTTGTCAGGATCAGTATGTACACCACTGGCATCCACAACATGGCCTAGATACTTCACTGATGACTTAAAAAAATGGCACTTATCTGGCGACAATTTTAGGCCAAAATCCTTGAGCCGTTGCAACACTCTCATTAACCTGGTCTCGTGCTCTTCAAGTGTCTCAGAAAAGACTATTAAGTCATCCAGGAATACCAGCACCTCATTCAGATGTAAATCTCCCACACACTTCTCCATCAGGCGCTGGAAGGTGCTGGGAGCATTTGTCACACCTTGTGGCATTCTGTTAAATTCCCAGAAGCCAAGAGGACATGTGAAAGCTGTCTTATGCTTGTCCTCTTCTGCCATTTCCACCTGGTAATAACCAGATTTTAAATCCATCACAGAAAACCATCTAGCACCGCTGAGAGCAGAGAATGTCTCTTCAATGTTCGGGAGTGCATAAGCATCCTTTATTGTACGTGCATTAAGCTTTCTGTAGTCAACGCACAGTCTTATTTTCCCATTTTTCTTCCTGACCAAAACTAGCGGCGATGCAAAAGGACTTTCAGATTCCCTTATAATGCCAGAGTCAAGGAGCTCTCTCAGATGCTGCTTTACAGCCTCTCTGTCACTGGGATGAATCGGTCTGGGTCTCTCCTTAAAAGGAGCTTCATCCCGTAGCTTAATGTGATGCTTAACAGCAGTAGTGTGCCCATGGGACATCTCATCTACGGCAAAAACATCTTGGATGGAATTAAGCTTGTCTGTAATCCGAGTTTTCCACTCGTCACTAAGGAGTTCATTGTTAAGATCAAAAGAAAGTTTCTCGCCGAGCGTCTCGCTGTGGTTCTCACCAAGGGACAGCTCTGGCACATTAGCCTTCAGGCACATAACAGAGTCTGCTGGAGACATATCCCCAATGACCCGTTTCGGATGTAAGGTGATGTGGCGCTCCGTCATGTTTTGGATTATCACTGGAATCTTACTTGTAGACCCATAAGAAACATTTAGTAGAGCACATTCAATCATCAGGCCACCAGGAAGCTTTGACGATTCCGAGGGTTCAAGGACAAAGGGGCCTCGGTCCGCTTTGCCTAACCGGACCTTTCCCGAAATCTGAACTTTCTGTTTGGGAGGGATGGTTACAGCATTCTTACCGAAAAGCTTAACAGGGTAAGGCTTTGGTTCACTCCAGCTGCTGTAACGCAGGTGTTGGAGAAGCTGTGCAAACCGATCAGATCTTTCAAGGAATCTGGTTTCACCCTGTTCCACAGCATGATGGTAGAGCCGATGCAGAACATTGGTGCCAACCAACAGCGGTGTTTTACTGTTAAAATGGCAGTCGGGAACAATCAAAGCCAAAACAGTCAACTCTTCTTTTCTACCTGTGACAGTCTCAGGGAAACTCAAATTGGCTTCCACATAGCCAAGATAAGGCACCATTTGTCCTCCAGCGCCTTCGATTTCAAGCAGACAATCAATAGAGTGCATCGGCAGAGAAGTGAGATGTGCAGCATGAAAAGCTGCAGAAATGGTCGTAACTTGTGACCCAGTATCTAAAATTGACTCACAGGGCACACCTTCAATGGTTATTGTAGCAGAACAGCGTGGTCCAATGAGACCATCTGGAGGACTAAAGTCACTCTCTTTGCCAGAAGTCAGGGACTCATGATACAGGTTATGAACCGACGTTCTGGGACTTACCAATTTCTCATCATCAGCTTCTAGTCGTCCCGCATTAGAAGCTCTCACATGTTTAACGTCTCCTGGGAAGTCTGTTGTTTACTCTGATGTTTCTCACGTCTGGCCCTAAGCTCAGAGTTTTTCTTTCGTACAAGGGCAGGGTTTTCTGGATTATCACATTTAGCTGCAATATGGCCATCTTGGCCACATTTAAAGCAGAACCATGGCTTTAAAGCGGAGGAAGCTTTAGGAACCCTTTGCGAACTTCCTGCATAAGCGACTAGACACTCCCCTTGCACGCTGCTCTCATTTCCAGCTGGTCTATTGGGACTACCAGTTCCCTGCCTATCACGAATATCTTTTTGTGTCAAAGATGCCAGCTGTTTCTTTAGTTCAGCCACCTCTCTCTCCAGCCTTCCTGTGCTGTCCTGTTTATGTGATGATGCCACCTCAGAGTTGCTATAATCATAAACTGAGTGAGCATGAGAAACAGCCTTGGTACTCCCCAAGTGTTTTCTCATCCTATCAAGTTTAGCAGTGCGCCTATCTTCTTCTGTCCTAAGCAAAAGTAGTAACTCTGGGAATGATGGTGGTTTAGTCTTTTGGTGCTCAAGCTGGAGACCTACGATCAAATCCTGGTCCCAGCATCCCCTACAAAACTGGCGGAGCAAGTGTTTGTCCGAATCTTTGGGTGAAACTCCCCCTCTAGATATGGCTTTTGTAAGCAAAACTTGAAGCCTGTTGAGATAAGCAGAGGGTTTCTCTCCTGCATTCTGATTTGAGCTTAAGAAGGTTGCAAAGAGCTCTTCCCCATCTTCGACTACTCCAAATGCAGCTTCGAGCTGAACGAGATACGACTCAAGTGAAGACTGAGTGCCAAGAGATCTTACAACATCTGCTGCGGGGCTAAGCAGACTCTCCAATATTCTCCTGACCTTTTGGTTCTCTGAAAGTGTGGGGTCACAGCGAAGGAGCTCAACTTGCGTGCGCCATGCATCATAATCCACCTCCCCATTAGGTTTCGGATGCCTGCCAGAAAATATGCGAACCCTACTCTGACTGTAACTGGATGGAGATTGTTCGCTACGCATTATATGTTCAACAACCACCTTTTGGATCTGTGGGGGGTTAAAAACAGACTCATCGATGCGTGGCGAATGGTTGAGTGACCCTGCAGGGCCTAATGCAGCACCTTCAGCCTCATGCTGAATGTTACCGGTTATGCTTGCTGACGCCTGGTTCGAAGCAGACAGCTGAGGAGGTAAGTGAACCTCACTTGGCTGGGGAGCACTTGTGCCACTATGAAAAGTTTGGAGCTCAGTTTGAAGTGCAGTGTAAAAGCTCGCTTTACTAGCCCCATGTAAAGCTTGCAGTTCTTCTAGATACCTCTGAGCTAATTCCTTGCCCAACTCATCATGACACATACTACGGATAGTTTCCACATGCCAAAGTACATTCGGGTTTTGAGGGCTTGGTAAATCACCTAAAGCTGCAGGATCTAATCTTGGAATGGCTCTATCAGATGCATATTCTATCAGAACTCTCCCAGAGGGTAATTCTGGCTCATCTGGAATTCTGACCACTTTTGCTATCTCTCCATTGACTCCAAAAAAGTCAGATACTTCTTTCTCTGTGTATGTAACTGCAACTCCTGTTACAAAAAGGCTATTCTGTCCTTTCAAGTTGTATTTGTTACAAAGATCCATTACCACATGTCTAGACAACTCTTAAGAAAAGACAAAAAATGAACGAAACAAAATTGGGTATTCAGTGTTGGTGTGGATCTACAAAATTCTGGACAAACTAGTTCCATAAACACAAAATGCCTCCTGGCTGGCTCGCCACTTTGTAGCCCCACTGGCTGCTTAAGCTCAACCAGCAGGTGTATCAGCAGATCCTAGGTTCTATGAGGAGACTTTGTATAAAACGAACCAGTGAAGACCTTAAGATTCCTTATTTTGGAAATGCTGCAGACCTTGTGTGTTCCTCATGGGAAAACAAAACCACACACCAACTACTGAATCCCCTTGCAATAATGTGTTTAAATTTATGTTGCATTCTGGTATGCAAACATTGAACAGTGCACAACTCAGCACCATGTACCACAAAAGAAGAGTCCACGTTTCTTACAGTCAGTTCAGTTAGCAGACCATACCATCACCTATGAGAATGAAAACTGTCCATCCTGGATCCACAGAAAGATGACTGCCGACAGATGAGTTATGAAGACGAGGAGTTGAAGTGATGATCCTGTGGCATGATGTGGATGATGGTAATGAAGATGTCGACCAGGAGGCAGAAGGTGGTGGCGACTCGGAGGGTCTGGAATCTTAACCGTGAACAAGAACCAGCCTGCACAAAATGTGCAGAAGAACTACTTATTGTCCATTTCTACCACTTACATTCTTTTTTTTAACAACATAACGAAAAATACGATTGATTTACATGGATACAACCACATATCTCCGGCTTAGCTATACGGATAACAGACATTTTTTCTACAACATATGGCACATAACAATTAAATGGGTTCAAAATAAGCAATAATACCTACATTAACATAGCTTGACATAACAGTTCAACATACACAATAAATATTAACTAACCCAGTTTCCTAAATAATCCTATTCCGACTGGTTTATTCTTCATTTCAGGTATAAACTCACTGTAACTATGAATAATAATTGTAAATAGTCAACTCACCGGAATATCAAAGCTACTGCTGCACGAGGCAATGCTCGGCTGCTGCCTTTAAGCTGTTAGCTAGCTGCTGCACGAGGCAACACTCCGTGGCTGCCCTGTAGCTTCTTAGCTTGGCGCTAATCTGGACCAACAAGCACTTTTCTGTGGTTCAGCAGATCAGTGACTTCATCTATGAGTCATGGATCAATTTTTCTAAGGTTGACAACTCCTTTCCGCTTCTCTGGACAGGTATGAGCTGCGACTCTTTGCTTCTGCTGTGTAACGTGGTGACTGCGTTCTCTCCCTACTCGAGCTTTTTTTTTTAAAAAACGTCTGCTTCAACACGTCATCACGCACGCATCCACTGACACAGCTTAACAGCTTCACCACAAGGGGGAGCTGTTGGTGCATAAAAACAAGGATGAATGAAATAATGCAACCTGATAATTGGGTTTAAGTGGCAGTTCGAACCACCAGGTTACAAATGCATTAGTGAAGCAGCACATAAAGAGGGTTCAATCAAGAGGCGTTTTCACATATCGGTTGGGATTTATCAAAATGTGCAAAATAGATGTCATTGTTAACGCCGCTGTTCCTTTTTGGTATTCACACATGCCAAACAGATGCAGCTGTAGCTCAGCTGAAGCTCCCTATTACGCCTCTGTGCTTTCACACATGACACCAATACTTAAAAAAGATGCATCAATCCCAGCTTGAAAGCCACATGTTAAAAGACAAACACATCCTATGTTGTAAAGACCTTTGTGTGAATATGAGTTAAACCAGAAGTGAAATGAAAATTGTTCTCCACTTAGATAAAGCTAAGAAAAAACTCAGTTTAATTTGTTAGGACAGACAAGTATTGTGCCCTCATATTTGAAAGTACGGACTTAAGAAGCTGCACAGTGATATTAAATATTGAAATGTGAATAAATATTTTATTCATTTTTTGGTTAATTTTTTATTCATTATTTGGTTCCCTTCTATTGTCTTTCATTGTTCTATTTGATTTGTATTTATGACATTTGAGTGAGAAAAAATTAAACAAATAGAAAAATAAACAATTTGGGAGGGGAAAAGTTTAGTTTTTCTTTGTTTTTTTTTTGTTTTGTTTTTTTTGGAGTACACTTGACTTTCATTAAAGGTTCATTTTATTTATATAGCACCTTTTAATAGAGAAATCCTGGCCATATAAAAACATAGCAAAAACTAAACAAATGCATGTTTAAAAGATGGGTTTTCAGCTGGTTTTTAAAAGAGATCACCAAAGCAACTAATCTCAGGCTCAGATGAACAACTTAGCAAATCATCTCTGATCGGGCAAAACAATTATCCCAAGTGTTTTATCACCTGTTTTTGGTCTGCACCAACAAATAAAAATAGCTAAACAGCCTCTCCTCCAACATAAAATTAAAGATTAAAGTAATTCCTAAATAGCATCTCTCCCCATTTCCTTTGGTGAACACCTACTACAGTAAATGTATTTTCTTCCTACTCTTCTATTATGGTGGTGACTGTAAAGGTTAACAAATTCTTATTTGTGATGTTAATATAACTGAAACTTTTTTGTTCAAGAATTGCTGTTTTCAGTATTGTTGCTGTAGCCAAATTGTTACCTTATTAAATAGTCTGGAAATGGTAACTACTTTGTAAATGACCAAACTATCCCCCCTTAGACTCCCTCCAGAGCAAATCCCAATTTCCATTTAATTTCTAAGATTTTTTTTTTCCTTTAACATTTCATTATGATGAATAGAAGAGGCTTCCAAGCTGATTGTAGAGGCTGTCACTTTATGCTGTGTGATGTTTAAACAAACTTATGTCTGAGGTTACACATTCTAATGCATATAAAAGAAAAAAGAATAAAGAAGTTCAGGAAGAAAAAAAACATTGTTAGTAAGGCCATCACATGAGAAAATTTCAGCTATGTAATTTAGCAAATTAAGTCCAATTTCAGTGTTTTACTGTGTGGTTTGGGACTTTTTGCCCTGGTCAAACTTCCAGAATCATGTTTCAAATTTCAGACTTTAGACAGTCTTAGATCTCAAGGAGTCTAAATTAGTCTCCAGTGACTGTATCTGTTGTTTCCACAGTGTTTTTAAAAGGATGACCACAGGATTCCTTGTGTTTCTTTCATATCTTCTAAATATAGTCAGCAATTATAACAGATGGTAAGATAACAAACAAACAGGGCTAAGAATTTAAATTTAGAGAGACGGTGCAGTCAAAACACAAGAGAAGTAAATGAAGTGAATTCTTGGAGGTCCAGAGAAGAAGATGCAGATGTGGGATGCTTGTTGTTATGGAAACATGTAAACACTGTCAAAAACATGGTGACTGCCAGAAGGATGACATCACTGCCAAGCAGCTGTGACAGAAAGAGACACACAAACCGTAAGAGAAGGCGAGACAGACAAGAGTTATCAAGACCAGAAGATAATCAACAAATAAATAACAGGTTGTCACAACAGCGGCTGGAGCAACAGCAGATTATCAGCAGGAAGGAAGATTTCTGTGTCAGTCCGCAGATGATGCGGCTGATACAAAAAACAGTTTTGTCCACAAGGAAAGTGATATATTGTGTTTACAGTTTGTTTCCAGGTTACAGCCTCAATCTGTTTTTCTTTTTAAACTTATCAAAACAACATGTTACTAGCAACAGCGATACATCAGGCTACAGATTTACTGTAGACATCCAGCATTGTTCTCAGTGGAAATATTCCCTCAGTAAAAAGATAGTGAAAGCTGAAGATACAGTCCAAGAAGGAGGTCATTCTCATAGCAAATTTGCTTCATATTGAATTAATAGGGATTTTGCTTTTCACTTTACTTATTAAATGTCTACAGTTTGTGGCTATCAGTGTTCACCACTGCAGATATAAGAAAAAGATTGTGTAGTGAGAGAAAACAGAAACACCTGAGCCACACTGGCAAGTCAAAGACATCAAGATAGCCACATTTTGATAAGAAATCTTTCAGTTTTCTTTGTGTTCTAATCATCCATATAAAGCAGGTTCTTATTGCCAAGCAACAACAAAGCGAAACAAAATCAGCATATTTACAATCAAAGACCAAAGAAAACACAGAGAGGACTATTAAGTTTAGCTTTAGTTTTCATTAAAAAATAACATATGTACTTTTTTATATGTATAACATATGTACACATATACATGCATGTATATAAGTGCACAAACACCTATAAAAAATACAAATGTACAAATAAAATTACACACATTTTCTTTTGCACATGAATTTAAAATACTGAAATGCCTTTAAGATGTGGCTTAATAAAGAGGTTTCTGATTTCTGATCAAAATTTAGCTGTTTTCTGCTGCCCGGGAGAAAAACTGTGCAATAATCATTTACGAGAGCAACAGCTTGTAGCTGCTGACCAGAATTTCCTCTCACTTACACTGTGCATCTGTATGTGGGTCATCTTTTGTGTGGGTGTAGCCACCAGCCCCTCTGTGCATCATTTTCTCTGAGAGTATTTTCAGATTGTCCCTCTGAGCCCACCTTCTGTGACAGCTGTAACTCTTGGCCATTTGGAGTTTTCCCAGCTTCATTTTTGCAGGCAAGACATCATGAGACTGACTGATGAACTCGTTTTCAGTTATTATTCATCCACGTCCTGCGTGGCAGCAGAGGACACAATGGAAGCCTCCAGAAACTCCTGCTGGTTAAACTGAGCTAAGCCAACATTCATAGGGTTAACATCCTTTTGATTTATAATTTCCAACCAGCATTAAATAATTTTAGAACATCAATTATTTCTCCTTTTCAGAAAAAAAGCCATACTTATGACTTCACATGAGCTTATGTTCTGCCCCACAGAACATTAGCACATGCATACAGATCTTTTTTACCCACATCATTTATATAGATGTGGGTAAAAAGATCTGTCCAGCATGACCTCTTTAGGGGGATGAAGTAAGTTTATGTCAGTGGGAAACATGAATCAGCCTCCAGTGCAGCCATCATTGTTGCTTAGCAATGGTTAGATTCTGGCTTTCTGTATGAAGTAGAGACAAAATAGAGCTAAACTGGAGGCTTTTGAGTTTATGTGGATGAATCATATGAGCTAAATTAGTCAAAATAAATTAGAGGCCACTGCAGTTCAGGCGGGTCATTCTTTTTTTTTTTTTTACAATTTACTCAATGGAGGTTTGTGCCATTGGTCACTAGTGGAATTGCATTACTAAGTCAATGTGAAAAAATAAGCCCATAGACATCCATTATAAAGACACGTGAGTAAAACTAAAGTTAAGAATCTCTAGCTGGACTGTTTTCACTTCACTGTGAACTTTTCATTCATTGAGGTTCATGTTTTGTAAAATTTCCCCCAAAATTAAAGGTTAGTCTCACTAACAAATGACAGCATCATAAAATAAAATCTTTAAGCCAAGCTGGAAATTGCTGGCAGAGTGAGCCAAGGAGCACTAATGAGCATCTGCAGCAGGCCCTGCAACATGAAGGCCAGACTGGTAAGCTAGAAGCCTCTTATTGGCTCATGTGTGAGGTTAAAAACTTTAATTGGAGAGTGCAGACACTTTCCAGTATTATTTTGACTCATTATGAAACTGTATTCCTTTGTTATTGTACATACAATACAGTTGGATTCAAAATGCAACATCTCCATCAGTGGCAGCATAAAATTTTGCAAATTGAAATATATTGATGATCATGCAAATACTGAGGTATTTATTTATTTTTAGAATATCCAGAACAGTTTTAATGGGAGCCACTTTATGGACTGCTTAAGTGTGATATGGCTCTGGGGCTACATTTTTGGTTCCATGCAAGAAAAATCTGTAGCACCTTCAGATTGAAGTAGTTGAAATAGATTGATGTATTGAAGAAGGTTCCATACAGATGTTAGGTGCTGAAAATGTCCTCTAAGCCTGCGAGCCAAGCAGAAACTTTGTGTGTGTGTGTGTGTGTGTGTGGCATCTGAGAAAAGTTGTGTGGTTGGTTGGGAATTTGAAGTGGGCGTGGCTAACACAGAAAAGCGTGAAGGGGAAAGTTGTCTCTTCCGCTGATGCAAATGATTCAACAAGGTTAAATGGATAGTTTACATTTAATAAAGGCGACGAGGGAGATAGAAAAAATGTGGACTATAAAGACACGTGTAAAACACCGCCCTGCCACGGACAATGTTTCTCATTAAAGGGTAGTGCACCCAAAAATGTGTTTTTGAGCTGTAAACAACACAGTATTACTTAATTGTGATGAAAACCACTTATACTGTTGATACAATTTGTATTTTTTTTATTTCTTTTAAAAACTTGGGATTTTGTGGGTAAAAATGTCTCATAACGCCCCCTACAGGGTAAAACCAGGTTTTGCCTATTGTTGCTTCTCTTAGTCATGAGAAATTTTTAAAAACCTCACAACCCTCTCCCTTCAGATGCAAATAGATGGGTCCTCGCCTTGCAGGCCACCAATGCATATGTACATATGTGAACTTATCTGGTGTAGATTTACTAGTTTCAGACTTCTATTCTTCATGGAGCCTTTGAAAAAATATTGCTGCAATGGGATGGATTTGTGCTTTTGAGGGGTGCAAAAGTAACACAGGACTTTATTCTTTACCTGCTGATCCTGGCGACAGACAGCAGCTCAAATTGTGGCAACGACAACATACAGCGGCACTTCCTGCAGCTGCCACAACCTGCTGCGAGTCGCCACAGCTTTCCAGAGCTGCTGACAGGCCAGCGATATTGCACAGATGTGCAATATTATTATTGTGCAATAATGTAAATTCATATATGCTTTTCACATAGATTTTTATAAAAACTTTTTATATAGTTTTTGTTCTGTACAGTTTTTGTTCTTATCTCTATAATGCTGCTGCTGTAGCACCAAACTTTTCCCACTGTGGGACACATAAAGGATTATATTATCTTATTTTATCTTAAATTTGATAATGGGTTGAGTTACGCAATAAGTAGCTAATGTAGTGACACTTTAAGTAAATAACCAGGCTAATTGTACATTAAAGACAAAGACCCATTGCAGTTTCTCCTCCCTTAATAATTTTAAGTTCTTTTACAGTCTCAAGCAATGTAATTGGTGGACAAAAATAGTGTCAACTGTTTTTTTTTTTTTTTTTTTTTTTTTGCTGTAACATTTTGGTTTTTTGTTGAGCTAAACTAACAGTGCAACACAAACCATAACGTAAAGTGGGGTATAAGTTACTTTAAGGTACACCAGATGAAACAGACTTGTACAGTAAAGATCATTTCTTCCTGATTTTCGGCATATGTGTTTTCATGCACGTCGATCAGGGCCGGCATAACCCACCTGCCTCGACCAGGATGAAGTTTTGATCCCAGAGAGTGTGATTGGATCAGAAGTTTCAGATTAATCCAAATACTTGTGTCCATGTGAACATAGCTAGTGTTGAAAGCAAAACTAAAATCTACCAAATAGCATTCTACTGCATGTCCCTGTTTGCTGAGATGAGGGTGTTGAGGTCTAACCTCTGATTCAACCATTGTTATCAGATTGCGTCCATCTTTGTTGCAGTGTTTTCTAAATTAAATAACTTAGTCAGTTTAACTCTGGGCTGTAGTTGCACATTAGCTTGATGCATCTAAAGTGAGACTTAATCATTAGCTCATACTCTATTTGATGTGTGTAAAGGAACTGAAAGGACAAAAAAAAGACACCACTTCCCTTAACTTAATATTTAACCTTAACTACATTTAACAGGCAAATAATTTACTTTCACTTCCATTTGTTTTGCCCAAACAAAGATTTCCCAGTCATAAAGCAAAAGTAATCAATTATTTTGCTTCTAATATTTCAGTACTGGAAGGATTTTAATCTATTACCTAAATACTACTACTGAAATGTCTGTACAGTAGTTGAACCTCTGCTAGCTGGAAGCACAGAGAAAGTCTGGTTTTCACAATGACATTTATATTCCAAGAAGGAAACAATCACAGACGTGCAGATTCAGTCACTGCATGACCTGGTCACTTCTCCTCATCTTTCTCATCATCCACAGCTTTGAACGCCACATAGCTTCGGCTTGTTTTAAAGTGTGGCATGAATTTATTGGAAGTTTCAGTTATAATGAGGTCACCCTCATTTATATGGAAATGAATGGAAGCGTTTTGACATGAGGACACTGATCCAGGCAACCAGCATAGTGATCAACATGGCAACCAGCTGTGTTCTGTTTAATTTACAACATGGTATCCATTCACTAGAAAGCTCTGCACTCTCAGCTAGGTAACAGTTTAATAAGCTGCAGCTTTTGATTCATGGCAGGTTTCACAATTGATAATACATAAATTGAAGAATAGGAATTTGGTGCTTTCTCTTTTCTTTACTTTAGGACTAATGTACCTTTGCAGGCTTGTGAAAAAATAATGCACGGTGTACCAAAATGATCATTTTACCAAAGAGTTTTGGAGACTGAGTTTCTTCCTCTATTAGCTGCTAATTCATATCAGTTTTAAACTCCTTGCCTCTGAATTAAACATCTCCTTAGTGGGAAATGACACAGTAAACTGCAAAACAGAATTAAAACAGATTCAGATTTAATTGCTTCCTTTTTTTATATTTTTAGAAGTTAACAAACATGCTTGCCAACCACTGCATTTGAGCAGTGATGCATTATATATCTCGATGTCTTTCGTCTGAAGAAATAAGTTAACCTCATTATTAGTGGAAAAATACAACACGGGAAACTCTAATCATTAGCATTTCTAAAATACCTGAAAGCCAAAATAGTGTTACAAAACAAAATCTAACTTTAAAAAGGATAAAATATATAACTTTCAACCAAGGGACTGAATTTTATCTGTACATAAGAACCAATGGGCAACAAATACAATATAATATTTTAAATTCAAAGCTTATAAGAACTGCTGCTTTGATTTCATTGACTGAGAAAAACAAAACATTTGTACATATAAACTTTAAATTAATTTTTCTTGTGAATATTAACTGTGGCAGTAAAAGGAATTCATTTAGTTTCATACAAAAACAGATAGAAATGCTCCAAAGTGTGGTTAAAAACTGCAGTTTCAAAACTTTCTGCGAGGTTAATGATTTTCCTCCATCCTATTAGGTTGTTAAACCCCAAAAAGGAAAAAGAGAAACAATAACATCAGTGTGTTTGTGCTGTCGACCCACCCACATGTGGATGCCCTGCAGACAGCGCAGTGTTTCCATTCAGTCTGATCAGGCTGGTGATCACATCCGGATTATTTCTGCTGTTATTTCAGGGAATGTGTTTGTTTGAACTCAAGTCAACAGACGGACATAAAAATGTGTCTGATTATCAGTCAGGGTTGATGAGGGAGGAAACTTGCCATCTGCTGGTTATTGTGCAGAACTCAAAATATTCTGTCATCATTTGGGCTAAAAAACCATCATCAATCAGAAGAAGCACCACTTTTAAATTAAAAGAGTAAATCACATTTCATTAAACGGTAGAAACCCAGAGGGAACGTCAAATCACAAGATAACAGAAGCAGTTAACTAGTGATTTAAAATGTAAGTAGGAATTAATTTAACTGTAAATAAACATATTTAGTTTTTTTACATAAGGCCATCTTTGTGATTCTTTCTTCATTCAAAACTTTAAAACTGATTTATCATCACTGTGCATTCGCAGTTGTTGCTTTTGTGATCCCTTCAAAGCCACTTGCAGTGTGTACAGAACTTCTTCTACAGCAGCTACACGGCAGCATCAACTTTGAAAACTTAAATGAAATGCAATAAATGAGGCAAAAAATGAGATTTTGCACAAATTTAATGAACTTTGGAGTCAACCTTTTGAATGACTGAAATTTGTTTGACAAAAGTCTTCAGGAATAGTTCTCCAGGCTGCATGAAAGACTTTCCAAAGCTCTTCTTTGGATGATTCTGCTTTTTGTTCTGTTCTCTGTCCACTCTGCTTCAATAATGTTGCAATCCGGGCTCTTTCATCAGGCCAGATGCACCTCTCAGGTCCCATGTCAGGTGTTTGCAGGATTTTGTTCTTCTTATTCTTAAAATATCACTTGTAGACACTGATGTGTTGTAGATATTTTATGCCTTTTTATGTTTAAATGATTCATATGCCAATTTGAAGTTACATAACCTAAAAATAAATAAACAAAAAGATTGTTATTGAAAATTGTCAGGTACAATGACTAGAATGAAAATAAATAACGACCTTCAGAAGGCCTGAAGGACCATTTTTAAAAGGTTACAAGCTTGTTTGGTTTCTAGGAAGCTCAATATTGAGAAAAGAAGAGGGCACATCACAACTATTGTACAGTACTTTATGCATTTGAAGGGACAAACAGTTGTTTTTTTTTCCACTCTTGAGGCAGAGATCAGTTGGACTAAAAGCTGATTTTTTTCTTTGTAGAATTCTGCAGACTTCACATCAACGTCTGAGGAGGTTGATATTACAGCAGTGAAAATGTTGGAAACAACAATACAGATGCATACATAATGCATGGTTATTATGGCAAATTGAAAATGCTGCTGGCCTTACTTTAGACCACAGATTGACTAGATTAAATCCCCAGACATGGTGTAAACAGTTGCTCATTCGGTTAATATTAGCAGCATTTAACTGACAGGACTTTGTCTGTTTTGACTTTGCAGAAGAAGAGCGACCAGCAGATATCTGTGCAGGTGGATGGCAGCATGACAACCTTCACCCAGACAGGCTTGGCAGC
Source organism: Melanotaenia boesemani (assembly GCF_017639745.1). NCBI lineage: Eukaryota > Metazoa > Chordata > Actinopteri > Atheriniformes > Melanotaeniidae > Melanotaenia > Melanotaenia boesemani. The sequence goes on from NC_055698.1 coordinate 24,867,007, forward strand.
CGGTCAGGAGTACACCGCCACCATTGTCGGGCTGATCGATGGCCAGAGGGGAGCCGAGAGCTCCACTGAGTTTATGACCCGTGAGATTCTTGCCTTTGTTTTTTCAGAATGACAAACACCTACATTTTTCTTTTTGAGAAATACAAAACAGTCATATGATCCAAATCATAAAGATTAGACTGAAACTGGAGTTTTAATGCTATCATACTGAAGCAGTATGATAGATTTTAATCTACTTCAGCCTCTCTGTTTCACCGTGTGCATTTTGTGAAATAAGGGGCATTTTCATCTACAGCAAAAGCTGAAATCAGAGAGGAAAAAAACACTTTGCAGTAATACTTAAAAATGTAAATAGCTTCCAATGTAAAAAATTTAATTTTGAAGTGTGCTGGTAAGGAGCGAGAGCTCTGACCAACACATTGGCACATGTGTGCAGCTCAAATGACAAATTGGCAGCAAGATTTAAACATCCTCATTGCTGCCCTTCCTGTGAAAGATGTAATCTGTGGCAGCTGCAGGGAAGAGGAAGACTGAGGCTGTGAGTCTAGCTGAGCCAAGCGTGCAGGATAAATTAAAAATGTGAATGGATCTCAGTGTGTTTATTTTTCCCCATGGAGTCCCCCCGAAAGCTACCTTACCAGTTAGAACACAGAGAGTAAAAACCATAATGTGTATTTTGCATTTTCTTTCTCTGCATCATCTTTATCTTCAGTCATTTCTGGTCCAAAAAACCTCCAAGTTGTCAAGACAACCACAACGTCAGCAGTGGTCCAATGGGAGGAGTCAATGGGTGAGATTGACAGGTACCGTTTGACCATCACACCCAATGACGGAGCAGGGAGAAGTCAAGAAATGACCATAGAAGCTGGCAAAAACTCTGCCCACATTCAGCAGCTGGAGGCCGGGCGTTTGTATGACATCATACTGGTTGCGGAGAAGGGAATGAGACAGAGCCAACCATCAACCACACAGGCAGTTCCTGGTAAGTAGTAAACATACTAGTTAAACAACCTAAAATCACTTTCTGACTCAAAATCAATTTCACAAGGAAAATGAATGAAATAAATAAACACAAAACAGTCCAGTTAAAGTCTTTCTTGCTCTAGCTGTATGCAAGTGAATACACATTCGGTGCTGCTTAGTGAACGTTTGTGTCCCAACACCTCATAATTCTCTGTATCACATCATATAAAACACATTACACCGCAGTCTGTTAAAGTTAATGAAGTAATGTTTCCCATCTGCTCCTGCTGAGCTCAGGCATGATGTTTCCTTCTTACCAGTGACACAAACTCCAAGTCCGACCAACTAAAATATTAATAATATTTTAATGTTCTCTTCACAGGTTTAACATGGATACCATTGGCTTTATTTGTTTGCTGTTTAATAACTGACACACCATCTTAAATATGGCTTCCTTTACAGTGTAATTGTAAATATTAAAACTGCTTTTCTTCCTTTAATAGATACAACATCTTCTGGATTATTAACAGCTTCATATGATGACCTTAACATTTAAACCAAATGCTCACTCTCTTCACATCTTTAGGCAAGACATTTCCAGGGGCTTCCACAAAGGCTTTACCCATGCAGGTCACACAAGCACCTGGACAAGATGCTGGCAGCATGAACCAAGATTTGAATCCTTCCTCTGATGCTAAACCTGCAAGAGGCAGAGGTTATGATGACCCTGATAGAGGTTCGTCTGTCACTGGGACTGCCAGAACTAAGCCATCAGTTGGCAAAATGTTGGCAAGAAATGGCACTAGAGTCTTCAGACGGCCTATATTGTCAAGACCAAAGGTCCCAGGCTCATTCCGTGTCAATGAAAGTGGAGTTTTGTTTGGAGGGAAAAGGTTTGTCACTGGCCCTTTGAAAAAAGACACAGTGGTGGTGACAAATGATGAAAAGAAAAAACTGAAACCAGATGTCCTCAATATTAGAGACTCTGTGAGAGACCTTAATGTAAATGATTCAAGCTTTGAAAGGATGGATGGTAAACCTGCAGCTGTAATTCCTGAGACTGATTCAGAAACAAACAGGCAACAGAGCTCAGGGGAACCAACTGCTGCTGTTGGCTCAAAAAGACAACCAGATGTTGGCATTGCTGAGCATGGAAATGACACTCATCCAGTGTCTTCAGAGCCAACTGGGACTGTTCAAAGCCAAAACAAGAAATGTATGAATAGAATTAAAGTGACACACTTCAGATTCCCCCTGAAGGACAGAGGAAATGGGTGTAAAGAGGGTGGGGCAGAGCTGGAAGGAAATACATTAAGCTTGGACCCAAGTGATACACCCCCTAATGGAGAAACTGGCCTTGTCTCTAAAACAGATCCTTTACATAAGCTCATAACAGACACTTTTGATAATTCAAATATCACAACAATATCAGTTCACTTGTCCAAACCTTCGACCATTTCAGGAGATGCAGAAGCAGTAAGGAGGCATATTTTAGGGGGATTAAAGCCACTGTCCTCATCCTTATCCTCTTCATCATCCTTATTGACATCACAGTCATCATCACAACCATCAACCTCGGATTCACCTACATCAACTGCATCTAAACAAACATCTATACTAACATATTTAGTTTCATCTTCAGCCTTATCATTACCATCACCTTCCTCATCACCTCCTTCATCTGTTCGGGCTCTGCCCTCTTCCAGCTCAGATGAATCTGATTCACTTGGGAACAATGAACTGGATGTTGATAAAACCAAGACTGTTATTGACTCTGGATCACCTGAAAACAGTGAAGTTCCACCATCAGGAGCATCTGATCAACATCATTTGCGCCACACACCTCCAAAACGTGGACACATACATCATCTGCAGCTGAACAAAACCCATTCAAATTTAAATGTTCCTCATCGTTCCGCTAATCATTTCGACCACATCCCAAGAAGAGAGAATGAGACCAGACTTTTGTCCACAGGGGAATTATCATTGTCACCATCTTCATCTGCTTCAGATGAATTATCCTCACTTCAATATGCACCTGTAAAGGAGACAAGCAGGGAAGCAGACCTAATAAGTACAGATGCATCTTCTGGAGAAAACCAAAAGAGGATGATGACAGGAAAACGGATTCCTGTTCGCCGTCCACCTCCAAAAGGGGGTTTCCAACGTCGCCCCTTTCCGAATCGATCTGATCCAAGTTTGACTCATTCCTCTAAACCTTCAACAAGTGAAGCAGGTACACAAAGAGAGCAGGTGTTTCCCTCTGAACTGCCCGTTTCCAAAGATTCTCTTCCATCTGGTAGTGTGCCAGTGATAAATGGGAAAGGAGGAGGAAACAGGACAAGGATCACTCCAACAAGTTTATCCAATGAGTTTAATCAGACCACAAGAGATGGTGGAGTGACTTTCTCCCGTCGTCCACACTTTCGGCGGCCCCAACCATATGGAGGATTTTTCCATAACAAAACCCGTACCAACATCAGACTTCCTCCACAAAGAGGTCCCATGCACAAGCCGTCCACAACCGGAAAGCTAAATGCAGGCAGCCGCTTTCCTACAGGAAGTCGGAATAATCAACTGGAAAAGGCTAGCACCACTGACAACCCTGAAACCCAATCAGGACAGTATAATGTACACAGGTCTACTCATCAGTCCCAAATTAATCAATCTGGAAAAGAATTGCATCAAATGCCAAAACTTAATCAAAGTGCCCAAACAGATCGCCACACAATGAATGGCAACGCAAAGAACAATGAATTAGGAAAGGGAGATGACAATCTGATCCAAACAGAAGAAACCTCAGATTCTGACATCCATAAAGAGAGAATCGATATTGGCCAAAATACTGGTACTAGAGATCGAGATACACCATCCATCAAATCTGATTCAAAAGCCTCAAGACCAGTCATCGCTGCAAAGAGACAACCACCACTGAGAACTGTCACAACACAGCATCCCAGAATCCACAGTGTCGGTGAGAGCCAAAAGGGAGAGCATATAAAAACAAATCCTACAGAGAAACGTGGATTTGACACCGAAACTGACCAGACAAAAGACACAGCAACAAATGTTACTTCTGGAGCCCTCAGAGAACCTCTGGACTTTGTTGGAGTCACCAACCGGACCTCTGATGGATTCAGAGTGGTATGGGACTCACCAGATGGGAAGTACAAAAGCTTTGTTGTGAATGTAACTGAAGTTGAGAATAAAGAAAGGCCGAGACATGAGAAAAGCAAACAAGAACAGGATGAAGATCAACGTACCAAAAAAACAAAATTAGAAACTCAAGGTCCTGAAGATGATAACACAGTATCTGAAAGTTCTGTCACTCAGGTTCCAAAGATCCAAAGTAGCAAAGAAGTCAAACCAACAATGACAGATAAAACCTTTAAAAAAGTGCTTCCCGGTTCAGCTCGCTCTTTCCAGTTTGAAGGTCTTCCTCCGCAGACTGAATACACCTTGACCCTGCTTGGAAAGGGTCCTGGTCTTCTGTCCAGACTGCACAAGCTTGTCATCAGTACAGGTACAAGCCATTGCGACAGTAGAACAACATGAATTTCTGCTGTGCAATGCTGCAACGTTGCTTTCAGTGTTGTCACGTCTTGTTCAGAAAACTTGTCGCCTTCCTCTTGATCTCGTCCCTCCGTAAGTTTCAGTCTGTTCAAGGTAAAACGGTTGTTCATGCCTTTTCTCTTTGTTGTTCTGATTTAAACACACATTCAGGTGTTAACTAATCATTTGTCTTTAGTACAACTGGTAATATATGTTTTTCCTTTAAACGCTTCTTGAAATTCAATTTCAATAGCTCAAGTGCTCCTCTGCTCTTGAAAGCTGTGAGCTTTATTTTCTGTTTCAGATGTGTTTTCTCGTGTGTTGTCTAATCTAAACATGTTTACTGACATGTCTGTTTTCATTGTTTATCCGCACATGTTGCTGTTGAGCAATCCCCATGAAGATTTGTTTTGTGTTAATGCTGTATTTGTGCGCTCATTCTTCAGCTTTCATGAATATGTGGAATATTCATATTCATGAATCGCATCATAATAAGCTGTACATTCTTTATTGTAAACACTGTAATTTGATGTCAAACCTCAGATGCAAGTTGACACTTTAATCTGGCGAGACCTTTGATTGTGGGTTTCTATTTTGTACCCTGAAGTTTAACAATAAGCCATCTTGGTCTTTTCAGAGCCGGAAGTGCCCATATTGGGTTGACTGGAGGGAGATATTTGCCTGTTAAAACCATTATGAGAACTAAATCCAGTAAATCGCATTTTATAAACTTGTGGGAAGCATTTAGTTATTTTCTTATTGGAGCTAGCATTTAGCAGCCAAGGGTATTGCTGGCCTTTTGTTGACTTAGTTTTATGTCAGTGGGTCAGTGGGTAAATCCAACTTTTATATCCAGTCTATGGTTTAATTAAGATCAAGGGTGAGGCATTGTGTAGAGGCCAAACGTGGGGCTACGAATAGCATATGTACAAATAAGCATAAATTTAAAGAGCTGTGGGAACAATATGTAAACCATTTTAAACCAGTTAAAGTTGTCATTTTTTTAGGTATGTTATAATATGAAGTTTATTAAGTGCTAAAATGGTTCTATTGAAAGTACTGAAAGCAGTTAAATGTCAAACAGAAGAGGTCCTTAAACTGAGCCTTGGGGAATTCCACACTACAGTCTGCTCAGATAACTCACACAAAGCAGTTCCTGAGAGTAGGACTGACCCAAACCCAATACCAGTTTCACATCTCTTCAGTTGTTTTATACAGTCAACTGAGTTGACATCAAAACCAACAGTAACAACATAACGCCAGTCATTCACTGCTGCTCTGGTCTTCTCTCATTCAGGGTAAGCTAACAGCCAGCTTCACTGACACCCCCTTCACCTCTCACCCAAACCAGGGTAAGACCACGGCTGGTCTCTGTACATTTGATCTGTCTTTCCCCATCTTTCTGAAGTACAAAACATGGAAATTCTGATCTAATTTTAAAAGACAATAATAAATCAACGAGTTGATTTATTTTCTTACTAGATTAGCTTGTATATTGTCAGATATGAGTGTGTGCCAGTGCTGTTCAGCTTAACAGTGTAGTACACACACTATTTGACTTTACAGAATCAGATTATTGTAAAACACATTTCTAAATATGTAAAACGGTTTAACTTGTCCAGTGATATTTGACCATTCTTACAGTTTTAGTCTATTCTTAGGAAAAATTGTATCCAAAAAACGAAGTCATTCAAACAATAAAAATAACTTCCATTGCTTTAAATGTGAATTTCTATTTCCAGCTTTTATTATTTTATCCAATTAATATCCTAAACATATTTGTGTTCATTCACTGTAAATAATCTCTTCTTTTGTTTCATCATCATTTATTCCTGCTGTGCCTTCATTTTCAGGTTTGACTGACCAGCTTACTGCTGTTTTAAGCCTTAATTTTCTCATTTGCTGCTACCCAGGATCCATTACCTGCAGTCAATTGTTACACTGTCTGTATATGATTTGTATACTGTATATATGTTTGCACTGTACATATATACACATAAACTCACTGGAGCACTAATAGCAAATGTGTGGATGAATAAATAATAATGTGCACACACTGTTTTCACTCTTTCAGTGTCTATTATTGTCTTTTTCTTGAAATTCGTGTCTTTTTGCCTCTTTTCTTTTTCTTTTATGTATATAGTATGTCTTCAATTTCTCTCTTTTTTGTTGTTCCTTTTATTTCATCCTACAGTTATCCTTCTCCCTTCTTTCTTTTATTTTAAATACCACTCTCATTGTCTTCTTATTACCCTCCAGGCCCAGAGCCTCCAACTAACATAGTCTTCAGTAAGGTGACAGAAAGCTCTCTGACAGTGTCATGGACCAAACCAAAGAGTCCTGTGAGTGGTTTTAAAGTCACGTACACCCACGCAGATGATGGTGAGTAAAAAAAAAGTAATCTTATTTAATTTCCTTTTTTTAATCAGCTAGAGAGCCTTTTAAGTTGGCAAGAATGCATATTCAGTTTCCTGTCTATGACTGAAGTTAAAATCTTTTTTATGTATATTTGGGCAGCCTGATGTGACATATTTGTTACATACAGTTTCTGAGACATTATGCTTCAATTTATGGTATAAACTTTGCTCAAAATCCTGTTGAACACAATCTGAGACTTGTCTTCTGTCCCCTAATAGATAACCAGAAGCAGATAACCACATTATAATATTTTTAAACTATCCCATGATAATAAATGGTCGATATCCCCCCAAAAGAAATGGATTTTTTTTTGTTATATTTTGTTAAAGGGTCAAATAAAGACCTCATATTAAAAGAAATTTGGACTTTTCTCACCATTTTTTCATGGGTCGGGCCTTAGAGAGTTAAAGTTAGTGTAATAGGTAGTGTGATATAAATCCAGAAACATCTTTTCAGATTAATTTTAACTGAAGCCTATATTTTAGTTGAATTTGCATCCTCTGGGGATTCTGTATATTTTGCTTGTTGATAACATGGAGAAATTATAACAGGCAATAAAACTTTCAGCAGTGAAATCAGCACTTCCACTGGCAGCCATACATACGTACCTAAATCATAAGCCATCATGTAGTTTTTTTTTCTCTTCATTGTTAACATTTTTGAACCCTTATAATCTGATGTTTGAGTATTTATAAATGTTTTGTCTTGTGATATATGTTACCCAGCACCTTCCATGTTTGAGAGGGGGGTGACCTCCGTTCTTCACCAGAGATATTACAATATGCTGGACAACCTGCACAAGCTGTATTCTGTTCAGCATTTTCTAGGTTTCTTGTGAACACTTCACAAAGCTGTTTGATTCTTTTTTATTATTATTATTATTTATGTGCAGCTTACATTTACTTAAGAATCTATTTTCCCAGGTCCCAAATTGTGTTTGTGTGTCTGTTTTATAACAAATAAAAATGTGTATGTGTATATATATATATATATATATATATATATATATATATATATATATATAAATTTGTTTGTGTGTGTGTTATCTCATATCAGAAATATGTGATCAAATTTGACTTAGTTGAGTTAGAGCTTCAGTATTTTAAACACTATAGAAGCTGATAAGGGATTACGAGCCTGTATAATCTTTGTTTCTCCTCACAACAGTATAAAAGTTTGCCTAAATCTAACTAGCAACTCTTATCTTTGAGCCACAGTTGACTCGCTGGTTCATGAAGTAACTTTAAAGCTACACATTGTTGCTCAGTTTATTTTTGAGCCCAAAACATTTGGGAAGAGTTCATTGAAAAGGCTCTAAATCTAAAATTTAAATCTCTCTTTAATTACAAAACCTGGTTGTATATTTTAATCTAATCATGTGTTGCTAATTTTTAAATCCTAATGAAGCCCAAAGAGTGTAAAGAAACCTAAATTAATCTTCAGCTCTCACACAGGTGAGCCGGTGTCGGTGACCGTGGACTCGGAGGACTCAAGTCTCGACCTGTCTCGACTCTCTCCTGGATCCACTTATGAGGTTACCATCATCTCTACCCTCAGACTGGATGAGAGTGATCCCATCAAAGACTTTGTCATGACACGTGAGTTCTGTAGATTCCCTCTGGAGTTTAGCACAGGGAGTCCTTAATGCATATTTGGAAAAATACATGGAAAAATGTTAGGACTGTGGACAGCCGATGCTGTTTTGTTTTGTTTTTGTTTTTTTTTCATGGCAGTAAATTGCATGTTTCATAATGTATGTAGCAGTTGGTGAATCTGGAAAGGATGAGTAGCTTTAATTTTAGCTTTCTCCGGGGGAACTAATCCTGGACACATTTCAATGCTTTGTGTTGTTTCAAAAGCTACACAAGTTCAGACAATTCCCATCATAGATACGTTTGTTTGTTTTTTTAACTCTACTGTGTCCTTTCTCTTGGATGTTTTGGCTCTTTTTTTATATTCAAATTCCATTCAGTTAACATTTATTTGTTTTTATTAAATTGCTGCTCTTTCCTCATTTTTAATATGCCCCTCAGTCCCTGACCCACCCACAGACCTTCGAGCCATAAACGTCACTGACACCACAGCCTTGTTATTGTGGCGGCCAGCACTGGCTACCATTGATAAGTACGCCATTGTCTATGGCTCGGGAACAGGTAAGCACTGACATTTTTTAGCTTTTTTTCTCAACTGTTAAATAAATGTTTCTGCAACCTGACTGTGCCGGTTCTCTTAGATTCATTTTTCCTTTTTTGGATAACTTAAGAGGAACTAGTCCAACTACTTAGTGCTCTTCTTTGGCTGTTTCACATGAATTCTAACCATAATTTCTGCACCAAATCATTGAGGCGATCACAGTAAATTGCAGAAAGCTGGTACTTAGGTGCAGTTTGTCTGTGTTTTTGTCTGTGTAGGTTCAGAGATGAGAATTACAGTGTCTGGAAACGCAGCCGAGCAGCAGCTGAGCGGTCTGGAAGGATCTACCACCTACACTGTCACCATAACCAGCCAGCTGGACAATCTGGAGAGTTCCCCAGCCACCACCAGCTTCACTACAACCACCGGTCAGCATGCAGACGCACGCACACACAATCACACCATGGCCTTCCCTTTTACATTGTTAATGATGAATAAATGTATCTAAGCACTAAATATTGCAATGTCAATATTAAAATAACAACTGATCACAAAGTGAAACTTACTTTTCCTCTTCAGGCTCAAGGGATGATGGACCACGAGACCTCCAGGCCAGTAATGTGACCCCTCGCACTGCTATGTTGTCATGGAAACCACCATCACAGCCTGTGGGTAGCTACATATTGACCTATCAGACTAAGGGCCAAGAAATAAAGGTGAGAAAAGTTACTTCTCTTGACTACTCTTTTTTTTCACGAAGGATACCAGAGCTGGATGGGAATGTTATTTCCTGAGATTTTCACCTTTTTCTGTTGACAACTCTTCTGTATTATCTGTGACAGGAAGTGATTGTGGACGGCACGTTAACACAGTACAGCCTGAGCAGACTTCATCCTGGATCCCTGTACACAGTGCAGCTACAGGCAGGAGGAAGAGGAGGAGGACGATATGTATCCACAATCTCCACTGAATTCACCACCGGTACTTTTCTGATCTTACATGAATGTCACAGCTTTTAACTGGAAGAGTTCTTCAGTATTTTCTCCTCTTTCTTCTCCATCCCAGGCACACTGAGGTACCCCTTCCCCACTGACTGCACTCAGGAGCTGCTGAATGGCATCCACACTTCAGGCGTAGTAGAGATCTTTCCTCAGGGGAAACTTGGAGCATCAATGATGGTTTATTGTGACATGGAGACTGATGGTGGAGGCTGGATGGTACAACTCACATCTGAGAGTTTTCATGTTTCCCTGAGCTCTAGCAAACATACTGAATGCATAAAACTGTCATACTCAGGCTTTGGAGGAATTACATGTTTACATTTATCTGAAGGGACTGGTGCATCATGGATTGTTTATAGCTTTAATGTCGCAAGACAAATAAAAGTTTCAATTTCATGTATTGTAATGAGTTTGCTCTCTGTGCTGTATAGTTGCAGCATATCTTGATGAGTTAAAATTGAAATGTCTCAGCCCTTTAGTCTCTGTTGTGTTGTTGAGGTTTTCAGTGTCTGTTTTATTTCTCATATGCAGGTCTTCCAGAGAAGGAAGGACGGTTCAGTGGATTTCTTCAGAGGTTGGAAAGATTACCTGAATGGATTTGGAGATTTGAATGGAGAGTTTTGGCTCGGTGAGAGAAAGAGAGTCTTCGTGACACTGACACATTTATTCTTTGAGAATACACAAAATAGTTTTTGCTCATGGCAGGGTCACCTTTTAAAAAATAATTGAGTGAATTAATAAATAAGTATTGCTATCTCTTAATAGTTGGTGGAAAAATTTAATGTTTAAACACTGTAAATCTTTATACATATATCTGTTTAAAGGGAGAGAGTAAAAAGCTATATCATGCTATGTCTTTTGCTCATGTAAGAACACTTTCCCACTACTTCCGTATACAACCCTTGTTTCCTGGTTAGACTTTCTTTTGTTTGGCTAAAACAGTCAAATCTAGTGAAGCAGAGAAAAGATGGAGAAAGACAAACAGAGAAGGAATACAGATTTTACTGGAAGTAAGTGAATTGCACCACAGAATATATTTGCCTGTTTTTGTAGCCAGTTTATTGCAGCAAATCTTAATACTTCCAAATATATTCAGGAATGATTTTCTTTTATGGAGTCATGTGAAGTGGAATTTTCAGGCGCTTGACTGATATTAAAGACGTGTTTTAAGATAGAGATTCAATATTATTTTCCCTTTAGATGCAGTGACCAAATACGCTTAACATTTGGTTATGACAACTAAACATTAACTGATCTATGACTTTAGAGATCGATCCTATAGATTAAGCATAGAAATATCTTATCTTTGAAGATCTATCCATACAAAAGGCAAATGAGGGTACAATATGGTGTCTAAACAAACTGAAATCTGGCATTAACTTCCCATTTTCTGCTGGCTAAAATGTACTCAGATACCATAAAGAGTAGATTAAAAGGCTGGATTCAGTCACAAGTGGATGCATTTTAAAGTCAATGTGCTGCAGACTGTGTGCAGTGTGATATGGATATTATACGATCGGCCCTGAGAGTTTGCTAGTCAGGGCAGAATAGATTTCAGGGACTTGTTGGCCCATGTTGCACATGCTGGTAAAAAAAAAAAAAAAGCAGTCAACAATCAGTTTAGTGATTATTTTTCCACAACTGAACTGTGATTGTTTGGCAGGAAGTAAAAGATAATGTCAACAGTCCAGCGAGCTGTAAAGTGACTTGAAAGTAAACATTTAAACCTGGTTCTGTAAGATATGCAGGAAGTTTTGCCATCATATATGTTGTTCTATGCAACATGATATTGGCTTCTATGGCTATTGGTTTCTATGCAACAATACTGGCTTCTGATGGAAAATCTTGCAAGTTTCAAACAAATTTGATTTTGGTCTTTCAGGTCTAGAGAAACTCCACAATCTGACAGGGATGACGAAGATGATGCTGCGTGTTGACCTACGAGATCAAGGCGAGACTGTTTTTGCCAAGTACTCAACATTTGAGGTGGCCAAGAGGAACTACAAGCTGACTGTGGGCGGGTACAGCGGCACTGCAGGTGAGACGAAGATGAACAGATGGAAAATTCTACTGTTCATGCTAACCAGGAGGAACACCACTACAAAATAAAGGCTTAAACTTCACTTTCATCTTCTCTTTCTTTGCTTTTGATATGTCTCATGGTTTAAGGTGACTCTCTGAGTTACCATAACAACCGGGTCTTCTCCACCAAAGACCGAGACCCAACACCCTTCATCACCCGCTGTGCCATGTCTTATCGAGGAGGATGGTGGTACAAAAACTGTCATGAGGCAAACCTGAACGGCCTCTACGGCATCGACGTCAAACATCAGGTAACCTAATCAGACAAAGTTGGAAACATGACTGTGTTTATATTGATGTGTTCATGCTGCGAGTGTGTGTGACTCATTTCACGGAAGTACAAGTATTACAAGTTTTACCTTGTCGTAAAGGTAACTAATCAGGGTTTCCAAGGATGTATAATACAACAACATTTTATGTTAGTAAAGGGGAGAAATAAGCAACCAAACACAAATTTCTTACTTTTTATGCTAAGTTCATAGCCTATATTATGTCTAGTGCCACCACAGTTAACCCGGAGTGTTTCCTTGCCCTATTCCAGAATAATGTGGGTCCAGAGCTGTGGAGATAGGCCTGAATTTCCATGACTCAAAATAAAGAAAGAAGGCAGAGCAGCAATAACACAAATTTTCTGTGTAAATTTACTCCTGAAATTAGGTGCAAATTACAGTTTATTAGCAGGACATTCCTACAAAGTTTGGTTCTAATTACAAAGAAAGTGGAGAAAGCTACGTTTTCATGAGTAAAATTCTTCATAGCGCATTAGATGGAAAATTAGCCAGGCTGACTCAGTCTACTTTAATGTTCTGCCATCCTGGATATTTTAGTTGAAAATAAAAAAGACAAAACTTTAACATTAATCAGCACTAATCATACAAAGTTTTAATGATGATGATGACATGGTTTTAAGTGTGACTGTGTGTGTGTGTGTCAGGGTGTGATTTGGACCTCATGGAAAGGAAAAGAGCATTCAATCCAGTTTACTGAGATGAAGATGAGACCAGCAACCTTCAGGCCTCCAACCACAGGATAAAAGTGAGAAAGATGATGATGGACTGTTAAACACACACAGCTGTGTTTCAACGTGTGTGTGTACACACATTTTAAGATATGAAGACCTTTTTTTTCATTTGTATAGTCAGTTATCAGTATGTTACTGTAGATTGTACAGATTCCTTCAGCAGCATTTTCTGACAGGGTGATTTTCTCAGTATGTAAAGTTGTAGGTCTCGCAGATTTCACTACAATTGGCTTCTCACTTTGCAGCCGACTCTGATTTTCTGTGCTCATAGTTTCAGAGATTTTAAACATAAATTGTACCTTTGGATAAATCCAAAGTCAACTTATGCAAAACCTGACTAAAAAAAGCGTAGATTTGACCCACAATGCTGTTTAAAAAGTACTTTGAGTGCATATTCTCTGCACATACAGACGACAAAGTATAATGATTAGTTATTATTTCTATTATTATTATTTTTGTAAAGCACATAGAAGATCAGATCATTAGATGAAAACAACTTTTCATAAGAAATAAGTCCTGCATCGACAGTAGAAGGTGTTAGAAAATGATCCATGTGTTCCAGTTGCATACATGTAGACCTACAGCAACAAAATGAGACATTATGCATAAAACCTGATTAGACAGAGTTAAATCTGGACCCCATCAATGCCAAGAACTGATTCCTTAAACCAGTGAACCATTAATAACACACAAAACTTAAATGAAGCTGCATAATTAAGCTACTACTGTTGCGTCTCTCAGAAGCTAACTAACTGAATGCTAGTTAGCTTAGCTTAGCAAACAACACAAGGTTTTTTTAACTCAAGCTTTTTATTGCTCATCTGTACACTCTGGTAGAAATGTATGCCTCTTTCAAGGATTACAGAGTTACAGGATATTTTATTGAAAAATTCAATAATACTTGTGAAAGATAAAAATATATGTACGACGGACAAATCTCAACTACTCGGGCTACCTTTAGATAGTATGGGTATTGAGGGAGAGTATGATTTTACAAAGCTACTTTGAAATGTCTGTACATCTATCATCTCTTTATGTAAATAGATATTCGCAGTCTACAGACCTCTGTTCAGTTTGGCACATTTTAAACTATTTTACATACGGACAAATTTATGATGAACTCCGGAGAACTTTGAACATCTCATCCATCTGTCAGATTTGTCACTCAAACTAAATTCCTGACACATTTGGTTATGGCTTAACCAACTGTATTAAATAAATAACACTATCTTCAGGGCCATCCCTGAGTCAGGTGGCTCTGGCTCTGCACTGCTAAAATCTGGTCCATGTGGTCAACCGAAAAAAATATTGCAAAGTTTGTCAATAAAGCTCCACTTGTTGGTTGGTTGATGTGGTTTTGTTCATTCAGTGGTCTGTTTGCAGTTTTAAAAGACAGTTTGAGAGCTCCATACACCTTTTGTTTCTTGTGAATAAGCTGATTGATCGTAGTTTTGGTTAATGAAACAAAACTACAACTTAGAGAAAACTTTATGTTCATACATGCATGTTTTGTTTTTGTTTATTTTCATTATTATTTGGATAATGATTTTCGGAAACTGCTAAAAACATTTCTGTCATTTCATGTCAGACATGAATATATATATATATATATATATATATATATATATATATATATATATATATATATATATATATATATATATATATATATATATATATATAAGTAGGTGAAAAATCTTTTATTTTTTGGTTAATTTGCACACAATCAAACCAAGCACAGGACCCTGGTTGTGAGTCCATTTTTGTTTGAACTCCCCATTTGTTAGCAAAGCTATTCAGCTCAGCTTGAAAGCTCAGCAGCGCCCCCCACTGTTCATTGTGAGGCACATCAGCTGCTCCATGGCTTCTCAGTTAATATGTGGTGACAGGTGAGTAGTGCAGTTTGCATCTGTTGTGGTTCAGCTGTCAGCCATCGTTGCAGCATTTGTCCGTGTGTTGCTTTGTTGTCTTATTTGTAAACATTTTTCTTTCCTAACTATGTATGGTGCTCCTAAGAGAATACAACAATAAAAATAATGAAACGGAAAACCACAGTGGTCTTTTTTTTCACTAAAATTATGAAAAATGAAGCACATTAAATGCTCATGTTGTAATGTACAATTCTCTAACTGTAAAAAAGGCTCATTTTTTTTGTTCCTTATTCATGAAAAGTCTATGGTATTTGGTTCTTCTAATTTTGTTTTAGAAGATTGAAAAGTTGCTGTTTTTTAGGATTTTGAATTGATTGCTGAGTATTAGTAATGGGTTAATTTATTAATCTTAATTGCATCGACTCTAAAATGTATTTAATGCATTAATTATATTCAGCTAAACTCATCACTCTTATCTACTGCACATACAATAAAACTTTCACTTTTTAATCTACCAATTTCTATTTTATTAGCTTAATGAAGCTGAGACAAACTGATTCGTCCAAAGTAAAGTGTCTAAAATTTGTCTCTAGTAAATCCTTTATTAAATTTACCACTTTCTTGTTTTTGGTTTTAGTGAAAGTTCTTATTAATACCGATTAAGAAGTAATTAACTACATTTAGGTAAAAGTATTTGTAAGTTTTTAAGGCATTTTTTTACAGGAAGCAAAGGAAGAAGATGCCTGCCGAGTACCAGTAAGTCATGTTTTGCCGTACAGGCTTAGCTCTGCTGCAGATGTATATATTAATTACCTTGTATATTTGGACATTAATTTACATTTTTTTTAACAATAACAGTTTAATGGATGAGGACAGTGATTTGGAAAATTATTTGCTTATAATGAACCTTTTTCAGACTAGCCTTTCTGTGATGCCAGATTAACATATGAAACTAAAATTAATGCAACTGGTTAATAATGTTCTGTTTATAAATGATTTTTGTGTGGTGCAAGAAATGTTGAGTTTTTACATATAAATGGTCTTTTACATACATTAAGTGAACTAGTTTACAAGTAAACTCATTTTATTAAGCATAAAACATCAACTTATAAAATATCAATTGTGCTTTTTTTGGGTGGGGGGGTGAGGTATAAATGATGAAATAATTCAGAGTAACTACTGGTTAATACGGACTTGTGGTCATGTCAACTTTCTTTTAATGAATTTTGCTTGTAAAAGAAACTGAAAACACTTCTGTTCACCACTAGGGGGTGCTGCAGCAACATTTGTTTTAAACACTCCATGGGTTTGGATGGAGATTGAGAGGTTTATGCATTGATTAAAGGATAGCATATGGTTTTATTACAGTTGTTTCTTAGGAGTATAATATATAGGGATGTATGATGATAAAAATATATTTTGATCTTAGATGGCCGACGATATTCTCATTTAATAACTTTGTAAAAAGTTATCAGCCATGTTTTCTTCAACAGAGAAAACCAAATGAATGGAGGGTTTGGCTCAAATGTGGAATCAGTGGGTCCCCACCATTTATTGCCTGGACCAACTATCGATCAGCCGGGTGGGCAGGGTTTTCCGTCCATTTAAACCGGGCAATCAGCCGGGGCATCAGCCGGATAACCCGCTCAGATCTGACGGCTTGTTCTTTTTAATGACATGAGTGAAACAAACAAATCAAACTTAGAAAATGTTCCAAATTGATAAATAGTCTTAATGTTTGCCCTTTATTTTTTCTTTTTCTCTTTTGTTATTATTTTCTGGTATTTTCTTTTTCAGTGTTTCCGTAAAGCACTTTGAACCACCTTGTGGCAAATAAACTTGCCTTTCCTTGTTCAGCAGATAACTGCATATTAAAATGATTCCTCAAATAACTTCTGCTTTATTGGACACTGTTGCCCCTGGCAGACTAGAGCCTGAAACAAATGCATGAAAATTGATCTCTTTATTATTAACTTTTTATTATTTTATGATCAACTTCAAAGATCCATGTCTTCTTTGTTTTGGTAAACCATCTTTCCATCAGTACAAACCCTTTCCCCTCCACATAAGCGGCAAACTCCTCCCACCGCTCGTGAACACTTCTCCCTGGGTCATTGAGCAGCTGACTGAAAAGGAGCAGACCCAGTGGTAAAGGTGTCTTTTCATCTCCCACCGCAGGTCCCAGATGTCCTTTTAAACAGCTTTTGTATTTTAATTGGTCCCCAGGGTACAGCCACACCCCACTCACCCACCTGCTCACCAAGTAGCCAATCACAGTGCACCTCTCTGTACCTGCAGGTCTTCTTGTTTACAGGTGTGTGTCACCTGGGACGGCTGACGCTGTGAAAGTGATTGGCTGAACATGAGGTGGAGAGGCAGATCTCAGGCTGAGCAAACTGATCCCAAAACCACAAGACAGGAGGCTGCAGAGACACCTGAAAAGGTGAGAATGTTTATGTGATTTACAGTTGATGTAAAAATGCTGAGAAGGTGTTAAAAATCAGGACAAAAGTGCAGGACTTTATAAAACTGGAGTTTCCACTTCTTAAAGGCTGGTGTTTATAGAGCTCAGCACACATTCAGTGGAAAGCCAACCGAGCTTCTAATTGGTACTGGTAAGTTCTCTTCTCAGACCTAAACGTGTTTTTTTTTTTTAGTTGAGTTGTTTAGGACTGCAATTACTTTTATTCATTTATCTGTCTACTACTTAAGTTTGTTGATTTATAGTGAAGTGCTTCAGTTATACATCCTTTAATGTCTAAATAACTCAAAACTGTAATAAGCTGCTCACACACGCACATAAGTAAGTTTAAATACTTTTATATAAATTAAATGTATGAATGGATTTATCTAGAAATTGTAATTTGAGACATTCATGCTTATTCTCACCACACTGTTGATAGTCAACTTTCAAATCTCTGTAACCCATGACAAAATGGAATCATGTTTGTGGAAAATTTGTTTAATGTTTCCCCTATTTACCAAACTTTGCACTGTGTAGCTCTGATGCAACTAATTGCTTTTAACTCTTCATAAATAAGCCGATATGCAAGAAGTGGTATAAATCACCAATATTTTTAAGGACCCAGTCTTTGCAGTTTTTAAAACAAATTGGTTGCAAAGTGTTAAACAACAAAAGTGCTGTGTACAAAATACAGATGCTTAGACCACTTTTGTTTTTGTAGAGGTATTTTAATTCCAATAGCAATACTAATAGAAGTATCTCTGTTCACAATATATGTACAGAAATAAATAAACATGCCATTAGAGTTAATAAAAGAAAAAATAGATTTAATATTAACCCTTGTATAATTATGGAGAATAAAAAATATTCTTAGCCTTTTAAATTGGTCATGTCTACACACAAAATATTACAAACTTTATTCAACTCTTACATTTAACACACAATATTTGGATTTTATTGTCAAATTGTTGTTTATTGATAGAAACATTAAATGTGACTTTTTCAAACCTCTGAAGAGATGTATAACTGTGAAGAGGACAGTTAATTACTCCCACTGCTTTTCAGGAAAACGATGATGTCTCCAGATGACCGAGCCTTGGAGGACCTGTTGTTCGGCAGTGAGCTCGGTGAAGAGGTGGAAGGGGCGGAGCTAGACGTCAGCCCAGCGGCTGTGGAGGAAAATTCTGCAGCAGCTAATGTGATTGTGTGACCGTATTTTCAACCCAAACCATGTGAAAATTTAAAGAAAAAATCTTCTGCAGGAAGAAATGCGCTGCTAATGTAGGATACTAGTTTTCTCACAAGTAGTGGCAGAGCTAGACTTTACATGGGGTCGCCAGAGGGTTAGCAAGACTTTATCTGCAGGGCCTTTTACTAAGAAAGGTAATTATTGACAGTGTTTGGTCACATTAGGCAGACATAAGAAATAAAACATGTTTACATTATTAAAATGGAACACCAAATGGCCAAATTTTCAACAAGTTCAAAAAGGTCCATAGAAACAGTGTTGGTGCTTGATGTAGTTGTAGAGGGATCAATGGCTTATACCCTTTGCAGTTCTGGTCTACTGTCTGGTGGTGGTCTTTACAAAAAAAGTCAGAAATATCTTCCTTTGTCTTCACTCTTATATCTTTCTATACAAAATAAGGCTGATTACAAGACATATTTCTCCACATTTTCATGCTGTAGCTTACTTTATAATCAACTAGCAGCCTTGCTAGCCTCCTGTTTAAATTAAACTGGATCGTGCAGCTCTAACTTAGTGCTCAGTATCTAGGACACTTAGATTCTCTTTGAGCATCTTTATAGTTGTTTTTCAGCTCCAATGTGAAAATCTTGATTAAGTTAGTTGCGAAGTCCCTTGATACACTCGCTGCAAAACAAACATGACATGGTTTCCTCACATTATCTTAAAGCTACACCAGTGTTATCATATAATGGTAGCACTGGATTAGGTACATAGCAGTACTTGATTGGCTTCATTAGGTTAATAGCCTTACGTAACATTAGTTGTACTTGTACTTCCAGACATATTCCAGCCAAATTTCAATATTTCTAAAGGATGACTAATTAGGAAACCACTTTAAAACCTACTGCAAACCGCTGTGGTGACACTGGTGACTCATGCATGCCTGAAAAGACGTTTCTGTACTAACTAGTCAGTCACTGGAGGTGTCACCCGGGGGGTCAGATCATATTTCAGATGGGGCTAGAATCACCCTAGTTGTTCCCTCTAGCTTTGCCCCTGCTAAGAAGCTCACTAGCTGAATAATAATTAACTTCACTTAGCAAACAATGTTTGCAAAACCAGTTAAACTAAAATCAACAGTTATAATGCTCTGATGTCTGAGTAACTAAGTATATTTCTGGATGTTGCCACAATGTCCTGTTATATTTAGTGGCAGTGTATTTGTCTTAGGCTACAACGGCTGTATCCATCCATGAACCAATGATCTGTGCTGGATGTGGTGAGCAGGTATGCGACCGCTTCTTCTTACTGGCAGCAGGGAAGGTATGGCATAGCGTCTGTCTTCGCTGCAGCCAGTGTCACTGTGAGCTACAGATGCACCCGTCCCTTTACTGGAGAGATGGAACCATCTACTGCCAGCAGGATTACTGCAGGTCAAAAACGATTCTCCACACTGAAGTAATTTACTTCCCAACTAATCAGAACACATCAACTGAATCTCTGACATCTGTGTCTTGCTTTTGATGACCAGGATGTTCGGAGGTGGTCAGTGTGCTCGTTGTTTCCAGCCAATCCCGCCTTCTGCTTTGGTCATGAGATCTGGCGAGCTGACCTTCCATCCTCACTGCTTCTCCTGCCAGGTTAGTTTAAGAGCTTCCACCTGTTTTTAATTACAAAATGTCAAATAAATACAGATATTTCTCATGATGTTTTGCAGGAGTGTGATATGAAATTGATGCCAGGGAACCTGTACTGCATGCAGGGCCAAAATCTTTACTGCCAGTCACATTATTACAATGATGGGGGCATTCTGCCACCACAAGACCCTTCACTCAATCTGAACGAAGGTGAGTGAGTTTTTCTGTGATTTTACAAAGAAAGGGAAAATTTTTATGGAAAAAGAGTCATTGCCAATTAACAGAACTAATTAGTGATGCTAGAAAAATGAGGGAATCTAAAAAATATAAATTATATACTAGTTCATAAATGTTGCCTTTCTTCTCTTATTTTACACATTTTTAATTTTTCTGGGATCTGAATGCTTGTTAGGGGTCCGGTTTCAATCTATCTGTAAAACTCATCATATAACCTTCTGACACTTGGTCAAGGACCTACTGCTCTGGTTTTATTTAATGGGTTCAGCTAAAGAATCACTTTTGGAAAAAAAAATAAATTCACATATGGACATGCACGTTTTCCAAGCTGGTAACATAACATTTGTAGAACCAACATGAAAAATTACACCAAAGGTTATTGCAACCATGTCTTTATTAGTGCATTTTTACCAAACATGTTTTCCTGTCACTGTTTAAAACCCCTGGAAAAAAATAGGGAAATCACCACACATGACAGGTCTTCAGTTAGTTTTGTATTTGTTTTTATTTATTTATTTTAAAGACAAGCAGCATACTTTAAATAAAAAAATTTGAAATTTGCTGTTTTTTGTTGTTTTTGTCATTTAATTAAAGGTGAGGAAAAAATCACCCAATTTTAAAGAAACAGTATGGAGTCAAGAACCATAAAAAGTAAATAAAAGCAGTTCTTTGTTTCAGCTCCTATGATTTTTATCACCTGAAATCTTTCTGGCATAGAGTTAATAAATGAAAAACAATCTTCTTCATTATTTAGGCTCCAGTTTTATTGTTTATGTTGTCAGTTCTGCTGCAGGATAGAGCCTCGTCATGCATCCCTTTTTTTTTTGAGTTTGATCAATAATTTTTGTTCAGGTTAAAATCTGGACTGTTTGCCAGCAGTGTTATTAAATCAATAGGTTTTTTGTTCCTGAGGAAAGATTTGAACACTCTTTGCTCTGTGGCAATACGCATTGTCAGCCTGAGCTATGACCTCCGTGTCACCAATCCTTCTTTTGACTGATGCAAAGTGTCCAAGGTTTTAATGTAAACTTGTGTATGTGCTGTAGATGTGATGAGGCCATGTGTCCTGCACCAAAAAACAAAGTTCCAAAGTTGCACCATCATCTTTGTGCATGATACTAATTGGTGACTCATCACTGAATATCCTCCATTTTATCATCCATAGCCGAGAACTGCTTCTCAGTCCTCTGTCACCTTGTTATTGATGGTATATGTTTGATTTTTCTGCATGTGAATTTCATTTCCTTCAACTAATTTCTTACAGTTTGGTCACAAACATTGAATCATGCCTCTGTCTGCCCATTTGTTTTTTGTTTTTTATTTCTTTTACTATGTATATTTTCAGGGATATGACTGATTTTTACATCCTGATGCTCCTATATTATTTGTGGCTGACTCGAAGTCTATCTTTTCTTACAACTTTCCAATTTTGTTTTTACTTTCAGCTAATTTTAGACATGATTTGGAAAGGCAAACATCCACTTACTGAGTTGAATTGCCTGTTTAAGAGACTTGTCATCCTTACATTTCTTTCCAGTGATGGCTCTTTTGTTTGGGTCATATTTTTTGCCAACCAGCCAGATGCAAGTGTTACTTAAGGTCTTCAAGAGCCTGCTTTAAACTGTGCATATTTAAACTGCAGGTATTACTAAGAAATGTAAATTACAATTTACTTCTAGATTATTTTGGTCATGACTGATTCCATCATTTTTCCTCCATTTTATCTCACAGAAAAAATAGCAAAAATACAAAAACATAGTCAAAATTTTTATCAGCTATGAATATTGAGCAAATAAATAAATTTGTTTTGAGTCATATGTGTGCTCTATTCTGTTCATTTTAATCACAAAATAAAA
Organism: Melanotaenia boesemani; assembly: GCF_017639745.1. Lineage (NCBI taxonomy): Eukaryota > Metazoa > Chordata > Actinopteri > Atheriniformes > Melanotaeniidae > Melanotaenia > Melanotaenia boesemani. The sequence continues at coordinate 24,889,431 of NC_055698.1, forward strand.
GCTAAATTAACCTCTACCCAGTGTGGTAATTCCATTATTTTTGACAGGGGTTGCAGCTATACCACAGCTGGTTCAGCACTTACTGCCACAGAAACTGTAAAGCAGTTTATTTAATAATTGGCAACTGAAACTAAAGGCTATCCCATGCATCAAAACGTGGCACAAAGAGCCCTTGACAAATCAGTAACAAGTTGGAAGTTGAGAATACACTTTCAAAGAAGCTTTAAAATATGATTTTAAGCAAAACAGTGGACTGTTCTTCCCTTAAAGTCCTTTGGCAGTATACCTACAGAGAATATTTTCTTTCTCTTTGGCAATATTATTGGTAAAAACTCAAAGGATATCACAAAAATTTTTTAAATGATTTCTTATAATTGCAAATGACCACATGTTTAGCTTTTGGCTGTCAATTATTTTGTCCATATTTTGTGCTGTAGATGATGTATTTTCTTCCAGTAGATCTTAATTGTATATGTTCATTTGTTTCTGGCCTGTAGGGGGCATAAAACTACATTAAACTGGTGAAAGCACACCTGATTTTTCACTTTTGATTATTATTATAGTTACATTAGTACATACGTAGGATTAGACAACAGACCTGAAAATGAACCTGATACATTTTTACATAGAATGAATAAATAAATTAATTGGGTGCATTGGCAGGGTTAGGTTTCCCATAAATGAGGCTAAAACAAGAAAACAAAATACACAGATAGGAATCTGCAAGAGGCCAAGGATACAGACATTGTGGTGAATTTGGGATGTCTAGGATGTCTAGTTTCCATATATCAATTTTTGAGACCCATTTCAGGGCCAGATGGACTGGAGCCCATCCCAGCTGACAGGGTATGCCCTGGACAGGTCACCATTCATGACAGAGATTAACAACCATCAGTCAGGACCAATTTCAGTGCAAGGATTGAAACACAGATGAATTAAAAAGTTGGAATGCAGTTTAACAATTAGTTCATAATATCAGGTAAGAAAGAAACTATTAGGTTCTTGTGGATGGCTCTCAGTTCTTATCCTAATCAGCTGCTGTTGGAAAACTAGCTGAACTGTCAGAAAATCTGCTGTAAAACCAAAACAATGTGCTAAAAGGGGCTAAAAGGCACACTCATCTAACTAAGCATTTTTAATGTCAGAGACAAGTCAAAACCAGGTCTCAGGTGAAGGAGAGGACTCTGTCAGCAGTCCAGAGCCACGACTGGACGACAGGGTGGCAGGTGGGCGGACCCGCAGGCGGACTAAGCGAATTAGGACGTGTTTCCGAAGCGAGCAGCTCAGAGCACTGGAGTCATATTTTGCCCAGAAGCACAACCCCGATGGAAAAGACTGGACCTCTCTTGCACATAAAACCGGCTTGCCAAAGAGAGTCCTGCAGGTACATAATCTTAAATATTCCTCATGTTAAAGGGATAACCTTATGCCTTGGGACTTTCATGTCAAAATAAAGCAGCCAATATGTGCTGCATATGTTTAGGGATGGCTAAACAACATTGGCTAGAAGTGAGAACAGTAAAAAGCTGGGTGAATCTATATTGTTTTGGGTGGCTCTTTGTGGTTATTTAATATCTCCTTATTTGTTTGATGCTTCTTTTTATTCTGTTTCTGATCAGTTTCTCTGTCCAGTTGCTAGATGTACTTGCTTTTTCCAGCTTTTTTTTTTTTTTTTTGGTTGTTTGCATCTCTCTTATCTTCTTGGCTATTATGTCTGATTGTTGTTATTTTCAAACTCTTTTTCATCTTTACCTGATCTTTCTATCCCCTTAGGTGTGGTTTCAGAATGCCCGGGCCAAATTGAGGCGTTCCCTCAACTCTGACGACTCTCAGGTCAACTCTCCCATTGCTCTCCCTAGAGCTGTTACCATACCAACCAGCTCCTTGTCGCCAACCTGCTCCCCGCTGGACCAGCCACAGCCCTTCCCCACCAGCACCATCGACCAGATGCAGCTCTCCCTGCTCACCACTCCAATCAGTGAGCCATCTATGAGCCCAGTCGTCGATCAGCCAGTGCACCAGCTGCTGCAAAGTCCTAACTTTTACCTGGACTACAATTCCCAGGGTGTACCAGGGTGTATCTCCTCTTTAGAGTACCGTGGGGACTTTGAGGAGGCAGTAGTAGAAGTAGAAGGGGAAGATGATCCTGCTAATTTTAGGGTGGATTATTGTTAGATGAGGGCTATGCAGAAACAAGTTTTTTAAATTTAGATAATAGTTTAGGCTTTGGTAGTTAATGTGAAAAGAACTTTACTTGAACTGTTGAATTTTTACTTATATCGTATAGTTACTATATAGTACAGATGCAGGTGAAAACAGAGAACAGTGGGGTTCATTATTAATGGATTTGTAATACCATCAAGGTTAATGAAATACCATAAATGTATAGTAGAGATGTCACAGTTTCATTTGAGTAGTAAATAAACCAGCTGCACATTCATTTAATTTCCTTCTTTTAAGTTTTCTGTCATTCACAGTGTGTGTGAATCGGGTGGAGATGAGCCAGCAGTAAGAGTGTAATAACGTTTTTAGAGAAAAAGTCTGTTTTTGCTACTTTATCCATTAATTTAGCACATTTTTCCTTGGGTTCATGAACTATTAATCAGACAAAATGTACTTTCTGTAATAACGTTTTGCTTCAGGAAATTTGTTATCACAAATCCAGTAAGCATGTATATTTCCTTGCTAATAATGCATCCTAAAATTGCTTTAACCCTTTTCATGCATGAATTCTTTAAAAAAAAGTGAAACATATTTTTCACATAAAAATTTTTATTAATTTTATTTATTATCTATTCTACAAAAAATAAATAACTTTTATTTATTTATTTATTTATTTGAACCTGTCCTGTCAATCAATCAATCAATCAAACTTTATTTACAAAGCACTTTTCATGCTGGGGCAACACAAAGTGCTTTACATGAAAAATCAATTTATGCATATTAAAACAAAAAAGAAACTACATTAAAAAAAAGTTACAGTTGCACGCACGAACATGCATATATACACACAAAGCAGATCATGGGGATCCAACCACACCAGGAGCTAGTCCACCCATGTCCTACAGAGGCTGCCATCCCGGCAACCACCCCGATCAGGGCAGACCGGGGCCCACACCACAGCCATAAGGCTGCGGTGTAGGGCCCCAGCCACCCAGACAAGGGCGATCACCACAGCAACAACCCCCAAACTGAGCAGGCAGAGCCCCCGGCATGGAGGATCCCCATGAGGAAAACACTGGAGTTAAAACAAATAACAAATAACCTTAAGAAACAATAAGCTAAGAGTAAGTAAATAAATAAATAAACAAATAAATAAAATAAATACAGTCAAGTAAAATGAACTGAAAATAAAATAAGATATAAAATTTAAAAATAGCTTAAGATCAAATAAAATTTAGTTAAAAGCTAAGCTAAAAAGGTAGGTCTTAAGCCTCTTTTTAAAAACATCAATGAGAAGAAAAACAGTAAAAACAATGAACTGCATCAAACACAACAGCAACAAGTATATGTGTGTGTCTGCATGTGTGTATGTGTCTGTGTGCAGGGGTGTGGGAGTGTAAGTAGGTCTGTGTACTAAACATTAGGGGTGAGTTGTGCTGAGTGATCATGCAAATGCAACCCACTCCCTCCAAGGATCTGAGGCAGACCGAGAGGGCAGTTAAAATTGATAAAATTGAGAAGCACACAGTTGTGCAGCTCTGGTGGCGAAGCCCTCCAGGAAGACCTCTCAAAGGGGCCCATTCACCATATAAAACACAGCTCACTCGCCTTGTTTATTTAAAGATGACTATGTGTGATTAAAACTGAGGACCAAGGCATCAGGGTGCAGCAGAAGCAGCAACTGAGGCCCCCTCCACCACACCATGTGCAATGTGCATGCTCCCCAAAATTAATAATAATAATAATAATAATAATAATAATAATAATAGTAATAATAATAATAGTAATAATAATAATAGTAATAATAATAATAATAATAATAATAATTAATCATTATAATAATGTATACCCTATAAACACACATACACATATACAAACACTCATATACATTTGCCTTCCCAAACATACATCTAATGATCACTCATGCATCCCGCATCCCCACCCACGCCACATAGCACAAGAGCGCCATCCCTCCCCAGCCCACTCAGGCTACTTTCCACCCACTCGAACCCCAACAACCCCTCCATCCGCCCAAAACCCTACCTGTCCTTCAACCCACCCAACAGCCCCACTTATCCACCCTCCCACCCAACCACCCTACCCAACCACCCTACACCCCAACCACGTACAACCTTCCAATCCGTCCAATGCCTCCGCCCAGCCAATTCCCTCCCACATCTCCAACCTACTCCCTCCCCACCCCCACCCACTTGAGAGACACCAAGGGCACCAGAGCACTTACCAGACACCAGGAATTGCATGTATATATGTATATATATATATATATATATATATATATATATATATATATATGTATACATACACACTATGCATGAGTAAAGCTGTTTACACTGTTTTTCACTTCTCCCATCTTTAATATTTTTTTTCTTTACCGTTACCTGTGCAGCAATGAGTAATCTGAAAGAATTATCTTAAAATGTGTTTTTTTTTTTTGTTGTTGTTGTTGTTTTTGTTTTGTTTTTTTTTTTGTTTTTTTTATTCAATATTAAAATACCTGGAAATCTCAAGTTATCCAAATATAGGACCTTGTGATGAATCCGGCCCTGTGGGTCTTTCTTTAGTATAATTGGAGGTATTTTAAATCAGCTAGTGGTGCCATTTGTTTTGAGGTGTGGATTTGTCACTGGATGATTATGACATTCTTTCCAGTGTGTCTGTGTTATCCCTGCGAGACGAAATTCATTAAGAGCACAAAGATGTCTTCCTCCTGGACACTCTCTCATCTCAGAAACATCTTAATGACTTATTTGAGTCCTTCCTCCCGCACTCAAGATGCCACAATGACGTGAACTTACTTGTCCTCTGTGTTGAACTGTGCCAACGTTTCTCAGCTTAAAGAATGATGCTTGTGGCGTTTGATGCAAATCTTCGTGTGCGTCAAGAAGGTGAGGGACCAATAGGCAACGGATGGGTGGTAGGGGGAGGTTGGCAGTTTTTAAAAAGGCCTTAAGAGACAATTGCTGGAGAAGATACAAAAAGTCAGTACAAAAAGATTACAAGGTAAGTGGCAGAAAAGATGTGACTAAATATTATTGTCTATTTTATTGCTTTTATTGTAAGTAAATGATTTCCTCCTGTATATGAAATATACATTGGAGGTTTTTTTCTAATATATGTATGTATATATGTGTATTTTTGTCCAGAGTAGCTAAATAGTAGTGTACATGGTCGCAAAACTGCATTCAAACATACTTTACTTCAATAGAGGTACTCCACAAGAATTCTTTTCTTGTTTTAAGGCATTTCTAAGCTAATTTGTTGTAGTGCTGAGAATCATTTTATTGTTAAAATGTACACTATTTTATCAGCTTCATTCTCTATCAGACTTATTTTATATGTGTCCTCATCTGTGGATTTGGGTGGGTTTTAGTTAGTATACTGTGATCTGTTTAGTTTCTTGTCTTTTGTAATTTTTTTTAACTTTGTCCTGTTTTATTTTTGCAGAGTTGTGTATTCTGTCTGCTTTATTTCCTATTCCCTGTTTCCAGTCATTAAGGCTAGTGATGGGATTTATGGCTCTTTGAAAAGAGCTGGATCTTGAGGAGCCGTTCTTTTCAAAAAGCCAATTAAAAAAACTGGCTCGTTCTTACAATATCTTACAAAGTTTCACAATATATAACAATGACAAACAATCAAAATAAGTACCTATATAAAAATCTACTATACAAAATTTAAAAAATTATAGGAAAAATATAGATTTAATAAAAGGATAAACCTGAGAAGTCTGTGCAAATTCTTGTAAATGTTTTGGATAGAACTCACAGTATTTGTTTCCAAACAATACTCTCTGCTCATAGATGCTTCACATGAATGGAGCGTGTTGGACATCAGACTTCTATGATGTCACAAATGTGATGAAGGCAGTGTGGAAAATTTGTATATAAAACGAACAGCTCACAAATGAATTGCTTACAGCTGTAACTCGTTCATTTAAAAGAGCCGTTCAAAAGAATCAATTCATTCATGAACGTCACATCTCTAATTAAAGCTGTTATTTACTCCTCAGGAAGCAAGAACCTTTTTCTTGCTCACGAGGCCACAAAAAATAAAATTAAGTCTTTTTGTTCTCGCGGACGTAAATGGGGACATCTTGTGGCTTGTTCTCAACACATCAGCCAAGCAAAACTTTCTTATTGTGGAGTTTTGAGAAATTTTTTTGTGATTGGTCGGACATTTGAGGTGGGTGCGGTTAACGTGGGCAAAAATAAAGCAGAAATTTGTGGCGAGGATCTGTGTAAATGTATACACATGTCTACATGGTTCTTAAAGACACAGACACCACTGCCCTGCCATGGATGAAGTTTCTCATCGAATATGAAATAACCCAGTCAGCTGTTCATTGCACATAAAAACACAGACACCCCAGGTATCCTGCTTTCGACCATTAAACATGACTTCTTTATCTTCTTTCCTGGTACTGCATTTGGATGCTGTTCTCAAACTTACACCATGACAATATGATGCAGAACAGCCCAGTAAATACTCAAACCATAACATTTCCTGTAAAAATGTAAAGAACTTTGTGTTGCTTTTTGTATAAAAAGTGCTTTACAAATAAGATCTGAATTGATTTCATCAAGTAATAATCCTCATTTTTACTTGTCTCCGTTTCCAGATGAGACTGTTTTTCCATCTCGGGGCCTCACAGCTCACCTTCCTCTCCCTCGCCCTCCTCTGCCCCATCCCACGATTGGTCACAACATATCCCCTGTCATCCACTGCTCTTCTACCCACTGTGAACGAACCTGAGCTGAAGTCTGCATTGCAGAATCTTCAAGCTGCTCTGGAGGACTTGAAGGACCCTGTAACGACACCAGAATGGCCTCAAGACCATCTTTCAACCCTGCTGGAGCCAGGGGAGGAGATAGAGGAGAAGGATGAGCCATGGGAAGAAGAGATACTGCTTAGGGCTGAGAGAGACTTCATGGATCTGCCACTCTCCCCTTTCATTGGGGATAATTCTTTAGAAAACATGCACTTTCAGAATGGAGGAGAAGGGGAAGAGGGGTGGAAGAGAAATGATGCTCTGACCTCCATGGCTGGAGGACTCCAAGCTGTCAGCCGCGAGAAAGGGGGATTTGGTTTCCGCTTTGGAAGGAAAAGGAGGACTGAAGGGGGAAGGTTGGATGCAGAGGAAAAGAGAGAGGAAGGGGCACAGAGGACACCAAGTAATAGCAACAAGTGAGAGATGAGAGAAGAGACTGATGGAAGAAAGAAAGTGTGAAACTGTGGAGATGACTCAACAAACTGGTGATACACTTCAAAATTATTTTGGCAAAAAAAAAAAGTGACAGCCAGCAATGACCAAAACATTTCAGAGTTAAAAAAAATCAAATAATGTGAATCATGGATGTCAAAAGGTGCAGGACAAGTTGCTATGTGCATCACTGCCTTTAAAAAGAAAGAAAAAAAACCAACCTGGTGTACTGTTTTTTGGGCAGTGTCCTTAAGAAAATAAACTGTGTTATAATCAAATGTCCACATGATTTGAATTTAAGAATAAAAATATCCAAAGAAAATATGCAATAACAAATATGTGCATGTATTAATTCAACCCTGAACATCAGTTTTTTTCTGAGATGCATCTATTTCATGTGTCAGCTTCTAAATCACAAATAGAGAGACAAGAAAAGGATGCATCATATTGGCTTGATTGTTTAAAAGTGAATGTATGGTAAACATCACATTCAAATGCACTGAGATATACACATGCTGGCAGCAGGAATTTAAAACTGTGCTAATTTGTTTCGTATAAAATAGTTATTAAAATAGAGATTCAGACTATCATCTTAAACTCCCAACATAGATTTGATGATTGTAAATTATTTGTCTGATATTGACATGACATACAGTACTTAAAAGTACCTTTTTTTTTTTTTTTTTTCTTAAAGGACTAAATTCCCAAAATAGCTGAATTAATCCATGTAGCTTATAATATCTGTTTGTAACTTGGACTATATGTGGCTAACTTTGGAGTTTTACATATTTGTCTTGAAAAAAATTCTGAAGAGAGTACAAAAGCTGTACAAGTACAAGGGATGTAAAAAAGAAAAGAGCAACAGAGTTTGAAAGTTGAACCAAAGCCCACATCTCTAATCACTAGGCTACCACCACTCCTGAACATCTCTTTCAAGACTGTAGTTCATATGTGAAAGAGGCTTATGTAATGCTCAAGACCAGCTTAATATTAACATAAGGAAAATTGGGACCACCTTGTGGTATTACATTAAATTGCAGGAAAATCATATCATCTTGAGCATTTACACCACTTCTAAAGAAAAAATTCTGTCTGAATCTGAAGTTCATTCCATTTTCTTCAGACCCATTGGACACGATTTCCATAAAAATGTCAGAATTTTTCCATCAGAATCTGTGCTGTTTTATAATAAAACTTCTTTAAACGATCAAAAGGTCCTGCTTCAGAAGCACAGCTGGATGTGAGTCTTTTGTTTCTCCACCACATCCTGTAGCCATACTACTCATGTCTTTTGTTTACAAGAGAACAGCTAGTGCAGGGCTCTCATTTCCCCCCAAGTTCATCTTTAAAATAACATTGTTCAAAGTTGTGAGCGAATACGACGCTCATCGGTGTGTCTCAGTTTAAAATTGATGTCAAAACTGTTAATATGGCACAATTTCAGTAAACAAAACAAATATTCCAGCTCAACCTACTGCAGCCTAGCCTGAACCTCCTGCTTCAAAACTACCTACGTATAATCTGCATAGCAACCGCAAACTAATTATTTGATTGGCTGCTTGCTGGTCTGTCTTTTTTTTTCTACAGAGCAATTTTTAGACGCGAGAGATCGCCTTGCATGGGAATATGAATATACTAACGGTGTGGTTATTTTTGTTTTTGCCTATAATGTGGGCGAATTTAGATCCGACAAGAGCTTTTAAGTTTGAGTTAGTAGATCAAATGTGCCATGTCAAATCTTGGACAAAAGACACTTCAGACACACTGAAGCAGCGACTGTAAATACTAAAATAGTTTCAAAATTGGCAGCTATTTAATTCTTTAGACTAACCTAAAACACAAAGTGGAGAATATTATTAAAAAATAAATAAAGAAAAAAATTAGAGGACTTCCGCCACTGCTTTCCTCCGATCTGTTCGCAACTTCCGCCCATATTTTAAGTAATTTCATTATATTTAATGTGTTTCTGCTAATGTAACCATTGAGATCATTATTTGCTTTGTTCATTAAGTGATTATTCACCCTTCAGAAAACGGATCAGCTGCCACTAGTTAGTACGTGCAAACAACTGTAGCCATAACCAGAATTAGAAAACTGCTGTGGCGCGTTCAAGATCCTCGTACATTTTAATTTCGTAAGTGGTTAAGTTTCAGGATGATGATGCACCTTATCACAGACCGAAGAGTTAAATCTCATTTTAAGTAACAACACATCAATTTAATGATATTGACAGCAAACAGTCCTGATTTTAGTCTGGTAAAAAAAAAAGGATTGTTTTTAGCATAGAAACGGAATCTTTTTTGTGTGCAATCGCTTAGATCCAGACCCACTTTCGAGGCGTAGTTAATCAGTTCAAAAATCATATTTTAGTCCTTTTAAAAAACCAATCAATCAGTCTACTTTAAGATTGGAATATTTGTAGAATATTTGATCTTTTAGTGGCAGAGGTATAAAAAGGCTTTGTAAGTGGCTGCGAAATAAACCTCTCATGTACGAGCAGCCGTTAATGCATCTACAGATGAAAACAGGAAGCAGAAAGTCTGGTTCCAGTAGATCGACACTAGGGACAAGGAGACATTACGAGGCCCAGCAGTCGGATAACACTCCATTTTAAAAAGGAGAGCGGAGAGCCGAGAGCCAGGCTTCATTGAGGTTCAAAATGTTCTTCGTCGCAGTTTTTGTCCTTTTAGGGACAGTACTGACGGCAAACGGAGGTAAGTTAATGTGTTTTTTACATATGAACGTGGTCAGGGTGAATTCGAAAGTAAAGCAACTACAGTGACGTCATTGACATTTATATAATTAAAAATTTTTGGACTATTTTCTTACTTGTATGATCAGTATGTCCAGTTTAAGTAAGAAGCACAAATTCTTTAATCGTTTAGTACACAAAATCGCGAAATACCTAATGATAATGCGTAATATTTTAAATAGGCAAGCATTAGAGTTGTCTCCTATGCTATTTTTGTTTAGTTGAAATAATTAACTTGAAGAAAATAATATAAAGATGATGATATTAATTATGATTTATATATTTTTTTAGAATGTGATAATAGTATAAATAATATACACTACTGTTCAAAAGTTTGGGGTCACTTTGCCATGGGATTCAATAGGGAAGTGACCCCAAACTTTTGAACGGTAGTGTACTTTTTAAAAAAATATATAATAATAAAATGTTAGTGTGACACATGGCAGTATTAAGTTTTTTTTTTTTTTTTTTTTTTTTTCTTTTTGGTGTCCTAAAAATGTTAAAACGGTTTCCAGTTAATTTAATGGCCAATAAGTTCAGTTGTAAATAACATCAGTATACAGATTAACTGAGGATAAATTAAAATAATACATAGAAAAGTCTGGTAAACAGGCTAATATAGCAGGTATATTATTTCTAAAACTTAGAAAAAACGGAATATATTCCAAATGTTAAGTTAAAATCAGTTATTTAATTACATAAACTATTTAGCAAGTTTTATACTGAGTCTTTGGGTAAAGGTGGAGCTGCCGGTCACATGTAGTCTAACAGCATTGTTAAGATACCTCTGACAAGTTTCCTCGTGAACAAAGTACAACTATGAACCCTGTTGTTTTCCTCATAATTTAGACTGCTTACAGATACGTACACATAGTTTAAATATAAAAAAGAAACAACTTTTTTGTTTTAATCCTTATGTGTTTTTCGGTTCACATGAACAACTGGAAAATGTCCAGTTTTTTGTTTTAACATAGAGAAATTTTAATGAATATAGGATGTATGTGATCATTGGATTTTATAGCAACATACTGGCCCAACTGAGGGGAAAAATATGAATGTACAAGTTTCTCATGAAAGAGGTCAGGTGTGATGGCTTTGAGTTAAGTTATTTTCTCTACAGCATCAAAGATGACTGAACCTTTTCGACTGGCACTTCTCAGTCTTTTCCAATGAATATCCATCTGTGTGTTTTTGTATGTCTTTTAGAAACACACTCCCTGTCATACATCTACACGGCCTTTTCCAAACCTGTGGGACTCTCAGGCATTCATGAGTTCACTGCCATGGGCCTGCTGGACGGCAGGATGATTGATTACTACGACAGTAAGGAAGAGAAAAAAATTCCAAAACAAGTCTGGATGGAAGAGCATCTTGATGCCGAATATTGGACGAAAGGCACGCAGTCCAGACGGAGCAAACAGCAGTGGTTTAAGGTCAACATCGACATCCTGATGAAGCGAATGAGACAGAATGACACTGGTAAGATAAAATGAATATTAATAATAACAATAGTAAGAAGAATAATGTGGGTATATAGATATTTAATTTACCTTTTCGTAGATAAATGCCCATCTGAAAATGATTTCCCTTACTTCAGAAAGAATATATTTCAATTCATTTGCTCAAGTCTTCATCAGGATGTCCAAATCTTATTTTCCCTTTAGATACCCATGTTCTTCAGTGGATGCATGGCTGTGAAGGTGAAGTTAATCCTGACAATACGCTGAAGTTTGTCCGTGGCGTGGACATGTACAATTATGATGGAAATGACTTCTTGTCCTTTGACGATTCAAACCAAGTTTGGGTCGCTCCCGTCGATGCTGCACTTGAGACTAAGAGGAAGTGGGATGACGTTCCGGTCCTTAAAGAATATACCAAAGGCTACCTGGAGAATGAGTGTTTGGAATGGCTGGGAAAGTTTAGGACTTATGGACAAAAGCAGCTAACGAACGCATGTATGTATGATTATATGAGTATTAACACATTCTCAATGTAGAGTTAGTGGTAAATGGAAGACCAGGCACCTTTTTGATCACTCAAGTTTATCACAATAGTGGATGAAAGCCTGATCTTTAACACTAATCTGGACATCACCAGATCCACAAGTAGCCCCATTTTACAACAAATAGTTAAATAAAATTATTTTGAAATCCATTTTTATGCTATATTAAGAATTGAAACAATTTTATATGAATTTTAATGCCTGTACAATCATATTTAGGATCATTCGTTATAAAGAGGATCAGGTTTGGAAATGTATACAGCATTTAAAAACTGTATGAACACAGGAGGCCTTACAGCCTGAAATCTGTAGGAATTTCTTCACACTACAGGACCTGATTAATGAAACACTAAATGTGTTTTATATCACATGTAGCAGATTTAACTTTAGAGAATATTTAGACCTGCAATCTAACAGTATATTTCATAAACCATAACTGTTCTTTATTAAACTTAAAGCTCTGAAAAACAGAAGCCAATTGAAATAATAAACAAAACTCTACTTGTTTACTCAGTAATGTCTAATGAAACTTTTAAATCCTGAAGCATTTTAAATTTTCTCTTCACAGCTGCACCTGATGTTTTCCTGTTTGCAAAGAAAGCCAAAGAGGAAGCGAATATAGTTTTGACGTGCCTGGCCACAGGTTTCTATCCTAAAGACATCGTCCTGCAGATCAGAAGGAATGGTCGTGTCCTCATTAAAGAGGACGGAGTGAAGACCACTGGAGTTCGTCCAAATGAAGACGACACCTTTCAGAGAAAAGACAGTGTGGAGATTCTGAAGTCTGACATGTCTGATTACACCTGTGAAGTCATTCATAAAGCCTCCAATCTGAGTGTTGAGAGGAAGTGGGGTATGACATTTTTATTTTTTTGCCTTTTGTCCCAACTTTATTTTAACCCATAAAGCCCGACCCATGAAAAACTGGTACCAAAAGTCCAATTTGTTTAATATGAGGTCTTTTTTTCGCCCCTTTAACAAAATCTAACAAAAAAATTAACATTTCTTTGGCAGAAATATCTACCATGTATTACCATGTGATAGTTTAAAAATATTAAAATGTGGTTTTCTCCTTCTGGGTATCTATAAGGGGACAGAAGACCAGTATCACATTGTGTTCAACAGGATTTTAAGCAAAGTTTATACCATAAATTGAAGCAAAATGTCTCAGAAACTGTATGTGACAAATATGTCACGTTGGGCTCTTACGGGTTAAATTTGACCACCAGATATCTGCTTTACTAGATGATGGTATGAATTTAGGAAAATTACTTTAACTTGTTGTGGAGGCTTTTCTTTAGATCCAGTTTATGTATTTGTTTTTTAACCTGTTGTTTATGTCATTATTTGGTTTCCTATAAAAAAAATGTTACATTATTGAATCGTTATCAATGACTTGTCCCAGAATAATGAATAAACTTTTAGAAAAAGATTTTAGGATTCATTTCCTCAAAATGTACAAACTCACCCCAAGATGCATTAATGTGATCATTAACTGTATTTGGGCCTTGCAGTGAATGACATGAGAAATTCGTTTAGAATTTAAATTAAATTATCATAAAGAAAATTTAACCGGCTGTATTCTAAAATACAAGCAATAATTTTACTACCAAAAACAACAAGCCGCCACTGATGAAGAGGGAAAAAGGTCATAGGTTTTATTGTATTAAATGAATGTAGTGAGTTCAGTAATGTTCTGGACGGCACACAGATGTTGTTCTGAGAGTAAACTGAACATAAAATTAATGTGAACGTTTTCTGTGTTTTTAGATCACGTTGTTGAAGGCAGTGGTGGAATGGGAGCCATTATTGGTGCTGTAGGTGTAGTTGTGCTGCTTGTGATTGCTGCTGTTGTGGGACTGGTGGTTTTCTTAAAGAAACGAGGTAAGTGTAGCGTTCTGTAAAAATCCAATATAAAAGTTACTGTAAAGCAAAATTCATAGTAATATACTTACAACATGATGACAAAGAAGCTCCTGAGTCCTAAAGTTTTATTAAAGATTATGCGGAAAAAGTCTGTTTTATTTTATCATGGATTTCATGAGGTGCTCAAAGTAAATTATAAATTATAAAACTAATTCATGACATGACCAAGCAGTTTTTTTAATATTTATTGATGAAACTGAAAGTTAACTGAAGTTACGCTCTTGGATCAAAACTGTTGCTCACACAAATTTTACAAGAAATTGCTTTAAATGTCATATTTCGTTTAAATAACTGGAATAAGTACTGACAAAAAATAATGTTTAATTGAAGAGTAAAGATTATTTATTCCATGACTTTGGAAATAATTGGAGTCTAATTTTGCCTCTGGAATATAAAAAAGTTTAAACTTTGGTGTCCTAACGTGACGACAATCGATCTTAAGACCAAATCAAGCTCAGCTATTACACAGATTTAGATCTTACTGGGCCAGTTCAAAAAGTTTTATCCGGATAAAAGCTATCTGGATTTGGGAATCCCGTTTTTCTGGACAGCTCGTAATGCAGCTTACTTTTACCCCGGTTGTTCAAAGGAAAATAGGACTGAATCACCCTGATCCAGAATCCCGTTTTTCAAGATCACAAAATCTGGTAAATCAATGTGCGCTGCCGGCTATGTGAAGAACAACCGGTAGGAGACGGTTTGCATGCCTTAACTACTTGCGAGTGGAACCACAGGGAGCATGTAACATAATACGTGCATGTATTGTCCTGCATAACATTGCGACCAGGCGGAATCTCCCTCTCTGTGTTACTGACGCACCTGAGCCCCGTGTTGAGGTAACGGCCCAAAATCTGTCATTCTGTCAGAATGAGGGACGGACAGGACGTGTAGTGAGGGATGCAGTCGTTAGACATAATTTTTACAGGTTCTTTTCTGATTATTCAGTGATGAATAAGAGCAAAATTAAATATTTCTGTGTGTTATTGAATTTGGTTGGGGGTTTATTTCATGGGAACATGATAATGTTGTGTTTTTATTCTTGCTTTACTATGCTGAAAGGCTTAATAGTAGGCCTAATAGTAGATAAAGTAGGCCTATGCCTACTTTATCTATTCTATCCATGTTAAACAAGTCAGGTGCAGCATTTAAATATTAGCATATGCACTGAGAAAAAGGCAGTTTGTCCAAATCTGAGGTTTTACCCCAGTTTCCTCCTGAAATCCACCTTGTTGGGATAATCCTGTTTTTTTTTTTTTTATCAAAGCTAAAGTGGAGCCAATGAAGGCAAAAATAAAACTATTTACTTCTTTCAATTTAATGAAGTTTGTTATTCAAAGGTTTACATGTGTGCAACACTGACTTAAAGCCGTGTGAGAGCCAGAAATGATAAATCAAATTCAGTCTGTAACACCGCAGGTTGTGTTGGAAACCTTGAGCTCAAAGTGCAGCTTAAAGCCGACTATTCATGAGCACTCGCATGCACACTTGCAAAGATGTGCAAGCAAACTCAAAGTTGAAAGAGAAGTTTCATGATTTGAACAAACCACATTTAAACAGTGCTTTAAATAATGTCTGAAGTATTTAATGAATAATTGTTTAGTTAAAAAGAAAATGGCATAAATTGGTCAGTAGTTTATAGTAATTTCTTCCAGACTAGGACGAATTCTTCTTTTACCTGAGCAGGAGTATAAAACCAAAGCACACTTGTCCAGTTTAGATCTCTAAAAGATCCCCATATTAGAGAAGTTTGAAACATCAAATGTTTAGTTTCTTTCACTAAAAGACTCTAAATATGTTAGTTTAAAAATTAAAGTCCTGACATTGGTCCCACGTTAGTTGTAAATCATGTAGTAATAACATTAATAATAATGATAAATGATGTTTTAAAAAACATTTTCTTGCACATATGTTGTCAGTGGACCCAAAGTCAGCACAAAAAATGTTTTACAAGTGAAATAAATTAGTGTGTGCATGTTGTAAGCCTGATATGGTAAAATCAATTCTCATCAATGTTTAGTATTGACCACCCTTAAATGATATTAATAGATGAACAAGTTGGAGCAGATTGAAACAGTTCCTGTGTGTGTTCTTGTGTGTGCAGGTTCTAGCACTGCCAAAGGGTCCAAACCTGCCAGCAATGGTAAGTGTTTCCCACTTATCAGATGTGTGTAAATGTAAATTATAAAACAGATAGTTTGACATGAGCTGTAATATTTCCTTTGTGTCTGTTCAGGTAATGCTAACGGTGTAGCTCAACCTCTCCTCGGTGAGTTTTCCTTTGTTTAGATTTCAGTCTAATAAAGTTTAATGATGTTAAATAATGTCAGTCCAATGAAGTTAGTTGTTCAGTGGTTTGCATGTGTGCAGCATTGATTTAAAACTTTACTAAGATATTTTTAAGAGCCAGCAATGAAAGCAGCTGTTTTATAAATCAGATTCAGTCTGTAACATTGCAGGTTGTTTTGGAAATTTGTCCTTTTTATGTCGGTCAAAACAAACAACAGCTTCAACTTAAAAGCGGGACATTTAGCATATTAAGGATACTAAATTAAGTGATTTTCCACAGAGTGTGTGTGTGTGTTAATGTTCCACCCTGCTGCTCATGTCTACAGAATATTGTAACTTAAACTGAACAATAAAGTACATTCAGTGTCAGCAGTAATGTTCAGACTATGGTTTTGTAATAAGCTTTTCTGATGTGTCTGAAAACATTATTCATGTTATTGTACGTTCTAACTCACTCTTTATTAACAGCTGGAACTCCTTCACCACCTTCTTCTCTCCTGAGTGAGTACTCGAGTACATTTTTCTATGTATTTTGTAATGTTTGTGGTTTTTGCTTTTCATTTTGCTTTGGTCATTTTCACGCCACTATTTGATAAATATCGCATACAATTTTATTTTATTAAACTTTGAGCTCACAGAGCAGCTTAAAACCAACTAATCATGTGCACACACATACAAAATAAAAGTTCAAAGAAAAGTTTCATGATTTGATCAAACCACATGTATGTAGTGTTTAAAATGTCTGAACAATAAAGTACATTCAGTGTCAGCATTGATGTTCAGACTATGGTTTTGTAATAAGCTTTTCTGATGCTATCTGAAAAATTATTCATGTTATTTTACGTTCTAATTTACTCTTTATTAACAGCTGTAACTCCTTCACCACCTTCTTCTGTCTTGAGTGAGTACTTGAGTACATTTTTCTATGTATTTTGTAATGTTTGTGGTTTTTGGTTTTCATTTTGCTTTGGTCATTTTACGTCAGCATTTGATAAATATCACATGAAATTTTACTATTTAACCTTGAAGTCACAGAGCAGCTTAAAACCAGCTATTCATGTGCACACACATACAAAATAAAAGTTCAAAGAAAAGTTTCATGATTTGATCAAACCACATGTATGTAGTGCTTAAAATGTCTGAACAAATAAAGTACATTCAGTGTCAGCATTGATGTTCAGACTATGGTTTTGTAATCTTTTCTAATGCTATCTGGAAAAATATGTTATTATAAATTCTAATTTACTCTTTATTAACAGCTGGAGCACCTTCATCGTCATCGTCTTCAGTTTCAAGTAAGCACTTTTTTCTATGTATTTTGTAATGTTTGTGGTTTTTGTTTTTCATTTTGATTTGGTCATTTTCATGTCACCATTTGATAAATATCACATAAAATTTTACTATTAAACCATGAGGTCTTACAGACAGAGCAACTTAAAACCAACTATTGACGTGTGCAAACTTTCAAAGATGTGCAAGCACACTGAAAGTTAAAATTTTCATGATTTGACCAAAGCGTTTTTACATAGTGCTTTAAATAATGTCTGAAGAATTTATTCAATAATTGTTCAATAAAACAGAAAATGCCATAAATTATTCAATTGTTTATAGTAGTTTCTTCCAGACCAGAATTAATTCTTCTTTTACCTGAGCCACAGTATAAAACCAAAGGATACTTGTCCAGTTTAGGATCTTCTGCTTCAAATAAAAGATCCTCATATTTGAGAAGTTGAAACATCAAATGCGTTTCTTTCATTAGAAATTATGTTTTTAATGAGCTTCTGATATTGAAGCTCTAAATATGTTAGTTTAAAAATGAAAAAAGTCATGACATTGCTCCCACGTTGGTTGAATATGATATAACGTGGCGCACACACACCTGGTGTAAATTGGGAGTAAGTGTTTCCCACTTATCAGATGTGTGTAAATGTAAATTATAAAACAGACAGTTTGACATGAGCTGTAATATTTCCTTTTTGTCTCTTTAGGCGGTAACTCTACCAATCAGTTTAGGATCTTTAGATTCAAATAAAAGATCCTCATATTTGAGAAGTTTCACTAAAAGAACATAGAAGTGAATTTTTTAGTAAGCTTCTGATACTGCAGCTCTAAATATGTTAGTTTAAAAATAAAAAAAGTCATGAAATTGGTCCCACGTTGGTTGCATATCATGTAGCGATGATGATGATGATAGTAAGATGGTGATTTCAGTTGTTTTAAAATGTTTTCTTTCACAAATGGTGTCAGTAGATCTAAAATCAGCAGAAAAATGTTTTACATGTTTAAAAAAAAAAAGTGTGTGCATGTTGTAAGCCTGATATAGTTAAAACACCTCACCAATGGTTAGTATTTATCACACTTAAATGATATTAATAGATGAACAGGTTGGAGCAGATTGTAACAGTTCCTGTGTGTGTTCTTGTGTGTGCAGGTTCTAGCTCTGCCAACGGGACCCCACCTGCCAGCAATGGTAACAGTTCATTTCCACTGTGTGTGTGTTTGTGTGTTCTTGTGCGTGCTGCGGTTTTGTTCCGACCTCCATGTCGGGTCAGTCCACACCGGAAGTGCGTCAGGTGTGGAGCACCTGCGAGTGCAGTCCGTCTAGCTGGATCCGCAAGATCATTAATACACAGGAGAAGTGGAGAATCTCGTGATTCTCAACTTCCAGGATAAACGTCTCGTTGTCCACAATTTAAAAAAAAACAAAAAAAACTGACAAAACCCTGATGGGTTAATGGCGTAATGTTTACGTGGTTCAGCAGCACAAATCTGCACGGGGGCTTTTATTTTGAAAATTACCAGAAGCTTTTATGCTGGTCCCATGTCTAATTTCCAGACTGCTCCTTTCTGACCTGCTGAGTTCAGACATGTGCTCAATCAAAAATAGACTCAGCGCGTATGTTTAGTGGAGAGCTGCAACAAGGTGCTTCTGAGACGCTTCTGACGCGCTCTGCGGCGCGTCTGGTGTGAACCAAACCATTTACCAAAACAGCTGCGAATAGCTGCAGAGGCTGCAGCGCAGCTATAACGTGGCGCACACACACCTGGTGTAAATTGGGAGTAAGTGTTTCCCACTTATCAGATGTGTGTAAATGTAAATTATAAAACAGACAGTTTGACATGAGCTGTAATATTTCCTTTTTGTCTCTTTAGGCGGTAACTCTACCAATCAGTTTAGGATCTTTAGATTCAAATAAAAGATCCTCATATTTGAGAAGTTTAACTAAAAGAACATAGAAGTGAATTTTTTAGTAAGCATCTGATACTGCAGCTCTAAATATGTTAGTTTAAAAATTAAAAAAGTCATGACATTGTCCCACGTTGGTTGCATATCATGTAGCGATGATGATGATGATGATGATAGTAAGATGGTGATTTCAGTTGTTATAAAAATGTTTTCTTTCACAAATGGTGTCAGTAGATCTAAAATCAGCAGAAAAATGTTTTACATGTTAAAAAAATAAAATAAAGTGTGTGCATGTTGTAAGCCTGATATAGTTAAAACACCTCACCAATGGTTAGTATTTATCACATTTAAATGATATTAATAGATGAACAGGTTGGAGCAGATTGTAACAGTTCCTGTGTGTGTTCTTGTGTGTGCAGGTTCTAGCTCTGCCAACGGGACCCCACCTGCCAGCAATGGTAACAGTTCATTTCCACTGTGTGTGTTTGTGTGTTCTTGTGCGTGCTGCGGTTTTGTTCCGACCTCCATGTCGGGTCAGTCCACACCGGAAGTGTGTCAGGTGTGGAGCACCTGCAAGTCTAGCTGGATCCATCCGTCTAGCTGGATCCGCGAGATCATTAATACACAAGAGAAGTGGAGAATCTTGTGATTCTCCACTTCCAAGATAAACGTCTCGTTGTCCACAATTTAAAAAAAACAAAACAAAAAAAAAAACACTGAGAAACCCTGATGGGTTAATGGTGTAATGTTTACGTGGTTCAGCAGCACAAATCTGCACGGGGGCTTTTATTTTGAAAATTACCAGAAGCTTTTATGCTGGTCCCATGTCTAATTTCCAGACTGCTCCTTTCTGACCTGCTGAGTTCAGACATGTGCTCAATCAAAAATAGACTCAGCGCGTATGTTTAGCGGAGAGCTGCAACAAGGTGCTTCTGACGCGCACTGCAGCGCGTCTGGTGTGAACCAAACCATTGACTAAAACAGCTGCAAATAGCTGCAGAGGCTGCGGCGCAGCTATAACGTGGCTCACACACACCTGGTGTAAATTGGGAGTAAGTGTTTCCCCATGTATCAGATGTGTGTAAATGTAAGTTATTAAACTGTTTGACATGAGCTGTAATATTTCCTTTTTGTCTCTTTAGGTGGTAGCTCCACCAATCCAGGCGCTAATGATGTGGCTTAGTGTTCTTTTTCTGCAGACAGACTCGGATTGTTGAAACACTTTGGTTCCTGGTGTTTTTGTAGTAAATAAAAGAAGCCAGAAACTTTGTGTAATTGTGTTTATACACAACTTTTACATAAACCTTAAACTTCCAAAGGGTCAGATGAGACTATCAGCAAAGACTCTGGTGTCTCTAGTATTGTTTACTTCTTTAACAATATTGTACAAGTTGTTGTTTTAGTAACTGAAAGCCAAAAATAATTTAATAGTAAAATGAGGATATAGAATATGCTTTATATTGTTATTGTAATCTGTTAAAAGCGAAGAACAAGCATGAAAGGGCTTTTTTTTTTTTTTCTCTTTTCAAACATAGGATAAAAAAAATGTTATTTCTTAACAGGCAACTCTGACGGCGGCAGCTAGAATTTCACATCAAATACTTCTAAAGCCCAGCAGGACTAGGAACAACGGACGTCTCTCCAACCAGAAGTCTGAGTTCCCTGGAAATACATTTACTAATCCGGCAAATATATTCATGACAAGGGGGGCAAGGAAAAGGAGGAATCCATTAACTAAAAATTCTAATCAGGTGTGTTTCCTGATTGCTGCCCTACAAGAAATTAAATAAATGTTAATCAGAAAATGTGCTGTTCATCTTACAACAGTTATGTTGCCAGGTCGATTTTAATATTGAGGTGTGTGTTAAAAAAACAAGAATTGTGAAGAACTTAGTCAACAAACTGTTTCACTTTCATACAAAATTGTAATAACAAATCTGATATTACACATTAAAAGGCCTGAAGGTAAAAAAAAAAAAAGTATGTTGGAGGTGAAAAACAGGTGTGCACGAATGAAGCATTTATCTGGAAGACATTGGTTGAAATGGGTTTTTTTTTTTTTTTTAATAAATGTATATTTTCTTCTTTTTAAAGATAAAAAAAGATAAAATTGACTTCATGTCAGAAGCTTAAAAAGCTCTAAAAGTTTTTAGCTTTTAAGATTATTTTACTTCATTGTGCTTTTAAAGCCATTATTCATTATGAAATGTGTAATTGCCACATAGAAAGCTTTTGTTCTAGATATATATTTTATACTTTTATTTGGGGGTTTTAGGTTTTGCTCTTTGGTTGGTGAGTTTTTACTTACTTGCACTCCTGTAATCTTTGAAAAAGAAAATTATTCTGTCAAAGTCTTCATGCCTTGTCAGTGGCGACAGTTCAGGAGAAATGTTGAATATTTGCAGCTTCTTTCTAAAATGTTGTAAATTCTGTATCACTTACATCTGATATGGATGTTTGTATTGTAGCACCTTATCACAGCACATACTTATGCTCTTTTTTGAATGATTTAAAATTGTAAAGTAATTCTACTTTTTAAAAAACTGGGTGATTTTTTTTCTTCAATAAAAAAATGTTTTCATTAAAACTATGGTGAACTTTAAATTGCTTCTCTCGTTTTCTATGTAAAATCATGGTCCAGTGTCCTTGTGTTTAAGTAAGTTTGAAAAAATACAGTTTTATTTAGTTTTTTTTTTCCTGTGAGGAGATACATAACAGTGCTGCAGCATCTTAGTGTGTTAGTGTGTGTTACTGAGCAGGCAGCACAAAGTCACAAACTAATCTGAGTATAGGGGATTTCTGTACTGCAGGAGGTTCCTGTTTTAGAACCACAGTTATTATTATTTTGTAACCCACAGAAAACTAAGCATTCAGCAAATCTAGCATGTTTCAAAAATATTTCACCTTTGTGTAAATGTACCTGTTGTTTTATGTTCACGTAAAACCTTGCAAACATTTTTTGGTTTTTGGATTGTACATTCACTTTACACATGAATCGGGTTTCTTTTGTTTTACATGTCTTCTTTTGTGACATCCCTCTTTTTTTTCCAGACATGACCTGAGAAAATAGAAATTAAATATATTTGCATCAAACTTAAGCTGAAGAGGGCACGTTTGGGAACGTTAGGGAAGTGAAAGCACGTTTGTGTGGATCATGTGACATCCTGGAGGAAGATCTAAATTATTATTTTGTTTTATTTGTTGTTTTGGGCCACACTGACAGACTTTCACACAACACACACATGGAAAAGGAAAAGTAATAATAATAATAAAAGAGGGGGGTGGGATGTTCTGCATTAAAATAATTGTGTTTGTTCAATGTGATAAGTTTTTGTTTAAATGCTTTTTGCCTTTGTATGTTGTCTTTTTACCCTATGGACTCCCAGCTTTTTTGTTTAGCTCGATCAAGTGTGGTCACGGTCTAATAATATTTATTTCAGTGTATTATTCAAGCACATTGTTATTCATAGATTTGTAGAATTTGATGTTCAATATGACTTAAGTTAGTGGGAATGTATTTTCAGTCTCTTCTCATTTTGCTGGTTGTGTTCAGCCCGGTGTTCAGAGATGACATTTCAGGGTCCTGTGTTGTATCTTAAGTTGAAGTTTTTTCATGTACTGGGGATTTTAATGTGTAGTAGCAGGGAAAGCTCAGGAGTTTGTAATGTTTTTCATGAATTCTGTACTAGGCTTTGATTACTGATTCTTAATTATTAACAACACCTGTTAGCCATGAGACCATTTTGAAGACTACCATTTTTGACATGACACTGACAGGTAGGCATAGGTTTTATTGTTGTAGGCTATATCCCTTTTTATATTATTTTTTTTTACTTTGTTTTATTGATGATCTTCTAATCTTTTTGCCTGTTAGCTATATAATCTGTGGTTGGCCAGATGGCAACATGGTAAGCATAATATACAGAGCAACCACTGTTCACCCCTTTAGTTGTAATTGTTGATTTAAATGTTTGTTTTTTTTGTTTTTTTTTTCAGTGGAAATACATAAAATCGATTCTTTGTTGTTTTAAGAGTATTATCCAATCTGTTATAACTTTCTTTTGATTATTATTTAAGAGATTTGTGTCATTTTCCACAATTATTATTAATACTGTCATGAGTTGTAAACATTTTTCTTAGTCATTACTAATGATGTTATTAAGGCCTCTGATGACAATATGTGTTCAGTTTTGTCATAATAAAGCGCTGCAAGATGTGTCGTCCTTGCTGGGCTTTTCCTCCTCCTTGGCGCTGGACGATGCTGGAAGATGCTGGAAGATGGTTAGAACGGCATCAGGTCTCAGCTTTAGTCCACCTCTCCGTGTGCAACTGAACTGGTTTTCATCAAAGTGTTCCTGTAAAGAAGCTAATCGATTTGATACAAAGCACTTGGAACTGTTAACAACTAATTGTTCTATCACCTCTGTAGACATAACGTACCTTACACAGTTTCTTATTGTTGCTTATATGTGTCGCTATATTAGAATCCTTCCTGCCGACCATTACAAGCCATCTCTTCCTCCGTTCTGGGTCCATCGGGAATCCATACAACGGAAAGTGCCTCTCAGACCAGTTGGAGCATCCAAATGCTGGACAGTTCACCATGACTGACTGTTTTCTTGTCTGTAAAATGTTATATATAACCATTACATATAATAGAAAATCACAGAGTGGGTGGCCTGTTAGGTAATTATTCAGAGCCTACTGCCTTTTCTCCATTAAAGTTTTATTTAATCTGTTTAAATATTTATTCAAACTGCCTTGTCCGCTTTTGCTTTCCATTTTCCACCAATAACTGAGTTGCAATCACCTAAATTTGATTCCTAATTAACTTATATGTCACCAGTTCCCTCTGCATCTCTATTCACTCACTATCACTGTTTTATCTTTATTCTTGCATTACTTTTTCACACATACTTGTTCACTTATTTGGTAACACTCATTGATATGAGCTCATTTTACAGTTGTTCTACATTTATGTTCTGTAGCTAATTTAGCCATTACTGTCATTTTAAAAACATTCTTTATTCAGGAGCAGCAGGCAGGAACACTGACATCCATCAGTTTGTCATTTTTCCTTACCCAAGGTTTATTTTATCATTTCATCATGCACATTGAAACTGATTTATTTACTTTTTTGCCTTGCCCTGTTGTCTTATGTCATTAAAAAGTTTGGTTTTTTAAAGGTTTCATTTGTTTTCTTGTGCTGTCGGTGCCAGTCCCACCAGTAGGTCAAGTGGGTTTTTAGTTAAACCAAGTTGTTACTCAGTGAGACGTTTCCTTTTACATTCAAAGCAAGGCAACTTAATTTGTACAGCACAATTCAACAACATGGGGATTCAAAGTGCTTTTCAAAGACATTAAAAACATAAGAATATATAAAGCATAAAAAACAAGACAAAAGGGAAGAACATAAACATGCTGGGACATTACATATGGCTGGCTTTAATAGATTAAAGTAGGCCGTAACAACCTAATCATTTAACCTTAAAGTGAATTGTGAGGACGGTTAGCAGTAAGAAAAATAGAGGCTAATGAGGACCATCACCTCTGATCTTTAATAAGTGCTAGCTCATTGGTTTGTATAAATATTTCCCTCTAAAACTGTATGACACACTTATTTAATCCTTTGCCAAACATGACTTGATCATCACTTAAATCAACATTAACATAATAATGCATTCAGTGACAAACGTGTATGTGCAGCAATAACATGTTTATTTAGTTTTCACCCTCAGTAATCCGAATAATCTGCTGTCTGTTTCGTGGTAGAGTAGCAGCGCGGGGTTTGTTTGGAACTATTGGAGGCTCCATGACCCACGTGACCGCTCTTATCATGAAGTCAACAGATGTCGCAACTCTGCTCTTCATGGAACAGCCAGTCAGGTGGAGCAGCTCGTTACAAGCGACCGTGGAAAGAAGTGCCTGATAAAGCTTGATTTTAAATGAAGAGCTGTGTTTAATATAGGACCGCAATGTTCTTGGTCACTGTTTTTGTCTTTTTAGGGACAAGACTGATGGTAAACAGCGGTAAGTCTCCGTTTACTGACGTTATGGGTCGGATTGAACTTAAAAACGTATCTCCAATTAACATTTCTCTTAAAGATTTCTGTGCTATCACTCTAATGTAATTTTGACTTTTTTTTAAAATTTTTTTTATTGTAAACCACTTTAATTAGAATGGAATAATGCTGATGAGGGATAGTTGTTCTCGAATAATATGATTTTCTGGCTTCCTTGAACCTCTAAAGACACTTTGGGTTTACTGATCACTCTGATTTAGAATATGTATATATATATATATATATATATATATATATACATATATGTAATAAACTTTTCTGATGCTATCTGAAAAATATTCATGTTATTGTAGGTTCTAATTTACTCTTTATTAACAGCTGGAACTCCTTCACCTCCTTCTTCTGTCTCGAGTGAGTACTTGAGTACATTTTTTATGTGTTTTGTAGTGTTTGTGGTTTTTACTTTCTGTGATTTCTGTGCTATCACTCTAATGTAAGTTTGACCTTTTTACTTTTAGCCACTTCAGTTAGAATGTAATAACGCTGATGATGGATGGTTAGGTTGTTCTCGAATATGCATGATTCTAAGGCTTCCTTGCTCCTCCAAAGACATGTTAGTGTTATTGGTCACTCTAAATTCTCTCTAGGAGTGAGTATGAGTGGTTGTTTGTCTGTCTGTGTTGGTCCTGCAATAGTCTGGCGATCTGTTCAGGGTGTACACTAAAGGTGAACACTGATTTAGAACATCTTAAAATATATAAATATAACAGATATCCAGAGACAGTAACCATTTTCTATGTATAAATATACATAAAATATCAGTATTTGTGAAACCAACCAGTTGTCAAGAAAACTGCTTTTTTCATTTTTAGAAACACATTCCCTGATTTACATCTACACGGCCTTCTCCAAACCTGTGGGACTTCCAGGCATCCATGAGTTCACTGCCATGGGCCTGCTGGACGGCAGGATGATTGACTATTATGACAATGATGAAGAGAAGAAAATTCCCAAACAGGACTGGATGAGAGAGCGACTTGATCCTTATTATTGGGAAAAAGGCACGCAGTCCAGACGGAGCAAACAGCAGTGGTTCAAGGTCAACTTCGACATCCTGATGAAAAGAATGAATCAGAATGAGTCGGGTAAAGAATATGAATGACTAATAATCAATAATAATGACTGGTATGGATGATGTTTTTACAATTATTTCTTTTTTTCTTTACCTCAGAAAGAATGTGTATCTGGTCATTATGACTAGTCTTAAAATGAAAGAGTTTATGTTTGACTTTTTATGCTCTATTTTACTTGTAATTTGCCTTGAATACTTATTTATTGCCATTTTATTACAGATTTTTATTAATATTTTCATATTAAACACAACATGTTTTTCTGATCTTGTTTTCTGTTCAGTTCAGTTTATTTGCCATTTGAAGAAAAGAAACCACATTGGAAAACAGTTGCAAAGAACTGAAAGTGCACTGTTAACATTTAACAGACAAAAAAAAAAAAAACGAAACACAAGCCTAAAAATACAACACATGGACACATCCTAAAACGCATAATACTAAGAAACAATCAAAACACTATACAGATAAATAGTTGTAAAAGAAGTAACTAAATCAGTTTTGTTTTTCCCTTCAGACATCCATGTTTTCCAGTGGATGCATGGCTGTGAAGGTGAAGTTCAGTCTGACGGTTCGCTGAAGTTTGTCCGTGGCATTAACAAGTACAATTATGATGGAAATGACTTCTTGTCCTTCGACGATGCAAACCAAGTTTGGGTCGCTCACGTAGATGCAGCAATAGAAACTAAGAGGAAGTGGGATCAAGTTCCGGTCCTTCAAGAATATATCAAAGGCTACCTGGAGTTTGAGTGTATAGAATGGCTGGGAAAGTTCATGGAATATGGAAAAAAGCATTACGAAGCACGTATGTATGATATAAAATGTGTTCTCCCTTATGAGTATTAACACATTCTCAATGTAGAGTTAGTGGTAAATGGAAGACCAGGCACCTTTTTGATCACTCAAATCAACTAAATGTATTACTTACAATACTGGATAAAAACCTGATCATTAACACTAATCCTGACATCACCAGATCCACAAGTAGCCCCATTTTACAACAAACAATTAAATAAAATTGTCTTCAGATCCATTTTTATGCTATATTAAGAATTGAAACAATTTTATATGAATGTTAATGCCTGTACAATCATATTTAGGATCATTCATTATAAAGAGGATCAGGTTTGGAAATGTATACAGCATTTAAAAACTGTATGAACACAGGAGGCCTTACAGCCTGAAATCTGTAGGAATTTCTTCACACTATAGGACCTGATTAATGATACACTAAATGTGTTTTATATCACATGTAGCAGATTTAACTTTAGAGAATATTTAGACCTGCAATCTAACAGTATATTTCACAAACCATAACTGTTCTTTATTAAACTTAAAGCTCTGAAAAACAGAAGCCAATTGAAGTAATAAACAAAACTCTACTTGTTTACTCAGTAATGTGTAATGAAACTTTTAAATCCTGAAGTGTTTTAAATTTTCTCTTCACAGTTCCACCTGATGTTTTCCTGTTTACAAAGGAAGCCAAAGAGGAAGCACATATAGTTTTGGAGTGCATGGCCACAGGTTTCTATCCTAAAGACATCGTCCTGCAGATTAGAAGGAATGGTCGTGTCCTCACTAATGAGGACGAATTGCAGACCACTGGAGTTCGTCCAAATGAAGACCACACCTTTCAGAGAAAAGACAGTGTGGAGGTTCTGAAGTCTGACATGTCTGATTACACCTGTGAAGTCATTCATAAAGCCTCTGGAGTGCGTGTGGAGAGGAAGTGGGGTATGACATTTTGATTTTTTTGCCATTTGAACAAACTTTCTCTTAAATTTGACCACCAGATATTTGCTTTACTAGGTGATAGTGTAAGTTTAGGAAAATTACTTTAACTTGTTGTGGAGGGTCTTCTTTAGATCCAGTTTATGCATTTGTTCTTTTTATGTGTTATTTATGCCATTATTTGGTTTTGTATGACAAAATGTTACACTATTAAATATTTATCAATGGCTTGTCCCAGAATAATTAATAAAAATTTAGAAAAAGTTTTTAGGATTCATTCCCTCCAAATGTACAAACTCACCCCAAGATGCATTAATGTGATCATTAACTGTATTTTGAGCTGGTTTGGGTTGAACTTTAAAGCATTATCAGCTGTAAAGTGAGAAAAATTTGATTTGGTTTAGAAAGTGAAAGAAAGAAACAGAACTTATTTATGGAAAACAGACATTTTTAACTTTAACTTTATACAAATTTGTTTTGGGCCTCGCAGTGAATGACATGAGAAATACGTTCAGAATTTAAATAAAATGATCATAAAGAAACTTTAACCAGCTGGATGCTAAATACAAGCAATAATTTTACATCAAAAAACAACCAGCTGCCACTGATGAAGAGGAAAAAAGGTCATAGGTTTCATTGTATTAAATGAATATAGTGAGTTCAGTAACGTTCTGGACGGCACACAGATGTTGTTCTGAGAGTAAACTGAACTAAATCCAAGATAAAAGTTTCTATAATACAAAATTTAAAGTAATATACTTACAGCATGATGACAAAGAAGCTCCTGAGTGCTTCAGTTTTATTAAAGATTAGGCAAAAATCATCTTTACTCATTGGTAAAAAAATGTATTACTGTGTAGTCTGTATTTAACATGGATTTCATGAGGTGCTCAGAGTTCAGATTAAATTATAAATTAAATTATAAAACTAAATCATGACCAGACATTTTTGTAATAATAATTCATCAAACCAAAACGTTAACTGAGCTCTTGGATCAAAAACTGTTGCTCACACAATTTTACATGACTTTGCTGTACATGTCATATTTGTAAACTGATGGAATAAATACTGACTAAAGAATAGTGTTTATTTGAAGAGTAAAGATTATTTATTCCATTCAAGCAAAGTATATTTTTTTGATTTCCTCTTAAGAATTTGGCCGTAGAGGATCAGGAAACAATATGACTCAGGAAATAATTGGAATCTAATTTTGCCTCTTGAATATAAAAAATTTAAACCTTCGTTTCCTAACATGACGACTATCGATCTTAAGACCAGATCTTTAGCTCATCAAGCTCAGCTACTACACAGATTTACATCTTACTATGATCACAGACACAGTCTGTTTTTTTCAGGAGGTGTTAGCTAAAGTGGAGCCAGTGAAGGCCAAAAAGACAATTTACTTCTTGAGATTTACGTCTTTAAATTTAATGAAGTTTGTTGTTCAAAGGTTTACATGTGTGCAGCACTGATTTAAAGCATTAAACTAAGATGTTTGGTAGCCAGGAATGAATGCAGCTGTTTTTATAAATCACATTCAGTCTGTAACATTGCAGGCTGTTTGGGAAACCTTGAGCTCACAGAGCAGCTTAAACCAACTATTCAACAGTCAGTAGACCCAAAATCAACACCAAAATGTTTTACAAGTAAAAACATTAGTGTGTGCATGTTGCCTGATAAGGCAAAAACACCTCTCATCAATGGTTAGTATTTATCACACTTAAATGATATTAATAAATAAACAAGTTGGATCGGATTGTAACAGTTCATGTGTGTGTGGAAAAATAAACTTCAAATTCACTATGAGCTGTACAAACAAAGCCTGTGTAACTATAACAAGGCCAGAGAGCTGCATTTATCTGAAATGATTAACAGGAATGTCAACAATTCTCGCACTCTGTTCGCTATGATTGAAAAACTTACAAATCCTCCTATACAGATAAGCCCAGAGCTCCTTTCCACTGAGAAATGCAACCAATTTGCCAACTGTTTTAGCCAAAAAATTAAAACAATTAGGCAAAATATTAATTCCACACAGTCACACAAGAAAACTAGTCTGTGTCTAAAACCTGGAAATAATTCTGATGTTATGTTGCAATTTAAAATGGTCGATTTAAAAATCCTACAAGAAACAGTTTGGCATTTGAAATCAACAACATGCACTCTGCACATGATACCATCCGACATTTAAAAAACAGTTTTTACCTCAGTAGAAAGTGATCTCCTACTGATAGTTAACAGCTCACTGGTATCAGGCTTTTTTCCCAAGTCACTAAAGATAGCTGCTATTAAGCCACTCCTAAAGAAAAGGACTCTTGACGCCTCTATAATGAACAACTATAGACCTGTCTCTAACCTCTCTTGTATTTCCAAGATTATTGAGAAAGTTGTATTTCACCAGCTAAATGACTTTTTAAATGAAAGTGGAAATCTTGATAAATTTCAGTCCGGCTTCCGACCTCATCACAGCACTGAAACAGCTCTGGTCAAAGTGTTAAATGACATTAGGTTGAATACTGATTCTGGTCGAGTATCAGTCCTGGTTCTGTTGGATCTCAGTGCTGCGTTTGATACTGTAGATCATAGAATCCTGTTGCACAGGCTGGAAAACTGGGTTGGACTTTCTGGAGCGGTCCTTAACTGGTTCAGGTCCTATTTAGAAGGCCAGAGTTATTTTGTTACGATCGGCAGCTATGAATCTGAGCGAGTGGCCATAACTTGTGGAGTCCCCCTGGGGTCAGTCCTTGGACCTCTTCTGTTAAACTTGTATATGCCCCCTTTGGGTCAAATATTACAGAACTATAGCATTAATTATCAAAGTTATGCAGATGATACCCAACTTTATGTGTCTCTGTCACCAGATGACTGCAGCCCAATAGACTTATTGTGTCAGTGTCTGGAGCAAATAAACACCTGGATGAAGGAGAATTTTCTACAATTAAATGAAGATAAAACTGAGATTATCCTGTTTGGTAGCAAGGAGAAGAGGGTCAGCATTGGCAAACATCTGGAGACTCGGGCTCTTAAAATCACTGACCAAGTTCGTAACCTTGGAGTGTTGATAGACTCAGACCTGACTTTCAGCAGCCACATCAAAACTGTCACTAAGACAGCTTTTTACCAACTCAGAAACATCAACAGAATTAAAAGTTTAGTCTCCCTGAAAGACCAAGAGAAACTCATCCATGCATTCATCTCCAGTAGGCTGGATTACTGTAATGGTCTTTTAACAGGACATCCTAAAAAGAGCATCAAACATCTGCAGCTCATCAAAAATGCTGCTGCTAGAGTTTTAACTAGGACTAAGAGATCTGAACACATCACACCAGTTTTGAAATCTTTACACTGGCTTCCAGTCAGTCACAGAATAGATTTTAAAACCCTTCTGATCGTTTACAAATCCCAGAATGGTTTAGACCATGAATACATCTGTGATATGTTCAGAGAATATAAACCTAGCAGAGCTCTTAGATCCAAAGACTCTGGTCAACTAGTTCAGACCAGAGTCCAGACTAAACATGGAGAAGCAGCATGTAGCTGTTATGCTGCAAACAAGTGGAACAAACTGCCAGTGGAGATTAAGCTTTCACCAAATGTAGACATTTTTAAATCCAGGTTAAAAACATTTCTTTTCTCATGCGCCTATGCATGAAATCTGCATGTTAACTTTTTAACTTATCTTGCTTTTAATCATTTTAATGTAATTTATTATTTTATTGTGATTATGTGTTGATGCCTTTTACTATTTCTAAATATCTGTAATGCCTTTGTTTTATGTAAAGCACTTTGAAATGTCCTGTACATGAAATGTGCTTTACAAATAAACTGCCTTGTGTGTGCAGGTTCTAGCTCTGACAACGGGACCGAACCTGTCAGAAATGGTCAGTGTTTGTCAGATGTGTGTAAATGTCATTTATAAAACAAATACTTTGACATAAGCTGTAATATTTCCTTTGTGTCTGTTCAGGTAATGCTAATGGTGTGGGCCAACCTCTGCTCGATCCAAACAGTGAGTTTTTCTCTGTTCAGATTTCAGTCTAATAAAGTTTGTTGTTCAAAGGTTTACATGTGTGCAGCACTGATTTAAGATGTGTGAGAGCCAGGAATGAATGCAGCTGTTTTTATGAAACAGATTCAGTCTGTAACATTGCAGGTTGTGTTAGAAATTAGACTTTTTTATGTTAATCAAAATTAACAAAAGCTACACTAAAAAACCTAGAAATTTTTTATTTGCAGGATACTAAATTAAGTATTGTCCACAGATTGTGTGTGTGTGTGTGCTTGTTAATGCTCCACCCTGCTGTGCAGTGTCTTTATAAAGTACATTCAGTGTCAGCATTGATGTGCAGACTGTGGTTTTGTAATAAACTTTTCTGATGCTATCTGAAAAATATTCATGTTATTGTAGGTTCTAATTTACTCTTTATTAACAGCTGGAACTCCTTCACCTCCTTCTTCTGTCTCGAGTGAGTACTTGAGTACATTTTTTATGTGTTTTGTAGTGTTGGTGGTTTTTAATTTCTGTGATTTCTGTGCTATCACTCTAATGTAATTTTGACTTTTTTAAAAAATTTTTATTGTAAACCACTTTAATTAGAATGGAATAATGCTGATGAGGGATAGTTGTTGTCGAATAATATGATTTTCTGGCTTCCTTGAACCTCCAAAGACACGTTAGGTTTACTGATCACTCTGATTTAGAATATGTACATATATATATATATATATATATATATACATATATGTAATAAACTTTTCTGATGCTATCTGAAAAATATTCATGTTATTGTAGTTCTAATTTACTCTTTATTAACAGCTGGAACTCCTTCACCTCCTTCTTCTGTCTCGAGTGAGTACATGAGTACATTTTTTATGTGTTTTGTAGTGTTGGTGGTTTTTACTTTCTGTGATTTCTGTGCTATCACTCTAATGTAATTTTGACTTTTTAAAATTTTTTTTATTGTAAACCACTTTAATTAGAATGGAATAATGCTGATGAGGGATAGTTGTTCTCGAATAATATGATTTTCTGTCAGAGTCAGGGCTAGGACCCAAGGAAGAGAGCGCACGAGAAGCTTCAGTGAGTGATTTATTATGAAATGATGATAGGTCGTTGAGTCCGGTGAGGGTCAAGGCGAGGAGCAGGCTGGCAGGCGCGGCGAGTAGCGGGCAGACAGGATCTCGAGGAGGAGGTAAATCTCCAGGACAGGGAGCTTGGAAGAAACGACAACAGATTAGAATGCTGTTTAGACTACTCAGAGTTCAGACATGTGCACGGCTGGTTACCACAAGAAGTAGTACGATCCAGCGAAGACTAGAAAAGATCCTGGAGTCTTTATACCGTTTTCTGATGAGCCTGATGCACCTCAGCTGTGCGGTCCTGATGGGAGAAGCCGCCCTTCTTCCAAATAAGGAAGAAGGCAGAAGCCGCACCGGCAGGTGCAGACCATGACATTTTCTGGCTTCCTTGAACCTCCAAAGACACGTTAGGTTTACTGATCACTCTGATTTAGAATATTTATATATATATATATATATATATATATATATATATATATATATGTAATAAACTTTTCTGATGCTATCTGAAAAATATTCATGTTATTGTAGTTCTAATTTACTCTTTATTAACAGCTGGAACTCCTTCACCTCCTTCTTCTGTCTCGAGTGAGTACTTGAGTACATTTTTTATGTGTTTTGTAGTGTTGGTGGTTTTTACTTTCTGTGATTTCTGTGCTATCACTCTAATGTATTTTGACCTTTTAAAATTTTTTTTATTGTAAACCACTTTAATTAGAATGGAATAATGCTGATGAGGGTTAGTTGTTCTCGAATAATATGATTTTCTGGCTTCCTTGAACCTCCAAAGACACGTTAGGTTTACTGATCACTCTGATTTAGAATATGTATATATATATATATATATATATATATATATATATATATACATAAATGTAATAAACTTTTCTGATGCTATCTGAAAAATATTCATGTTATTGTATGTTCTAATTTACTCTTTATTAACAGCTGGAACTCCTTCACCTCCTTCTTCTGTCTCGAGTGAGTACTTGAGTACATTTTTTATGTGTTTTGTAGTGTTGGTGGTTTTTACTTTCTGTGATTTCTGTGCTATCACTCTAATGTAATTTTGACCTTTTTACTTTTAGCCACTTCAGTTAGAATGTAATAACGCTGATGATGGATGGTTAGGTTGTTCTTGAATATGCATGATTCTCTGGTTTCCTTGCTCCTCCAAAGACATGTTAGTGTTATTGGTCACTCTAAATTCTCTCTAGGAGTGAGTATGAGTGGTTGTTTGTCTGTCTGTGTTGGTCCTGCAATAGTCTGGCGACCTGTTCAGGGTGTACACTAAAGGTGAACACTGATTTAGAACATCTTAAAATATATAAATATAACAGATATCCAGAGACAGTAACCATTTTCTATGTATAAATATACATAAAATATCAGCATTTGTGAAACCAACCAGTTGTCAAGAAAACTGCTTTTTTCATTTTTAGAAACACATTCCCTGATTTACATCTACACGGCCTTCTCCAAACCTGTGGGACTTCCAGGCATCCATGAGTTCACTGCCATGGGCCTGCTGGACGGCAGGATGATTGACTATTATGACAATGATGAAGAGAAGAAAATTCCCAAACAGGACTGGATGAGAGAGCGACTTGATCCTTATTATTGGGAGAAAGGCACGCAGTCCAGACGGAGCAAACAGCAGTGGTTCAAGGTCAACTTCGACATCCTGATGAAAAGAATGAATCAGAATGAGTCGGGTAAAGAATATGAATGACTAATAATCAATAATAATGACTGGTATGGATGATGTTTTTACAATTATTTCTTTTTTCTTTACCTCAGAAAGAATGTGTATCTGGTCATTATGACTAGTCTTAAAATTAAAGAGTTTATGTTTGACTTTTTATGCTCTGTTTTACTTGTAATTTGCCTTGAATACTTATTTATTGCCATTTTATTACAGATTTTATTAATATTTTCATATTAAACAAAACATGTTTTTCTGATCTTGTTTTCTGTTCAGTTCAGTTTATTTGCCATTTGAAGAAAAGAAACCACATTGGAAAACAGTTGCAAAGAACTGAAAGTGCACTGTTAACATTTAACAGACAAAGAAAAAACGAAACAGAAGCCTAAAAATACAACACATGGACACATCCTAAAACGCATAATACTAAGAAACAATCAAAACACTATACAGATAAATAGTTGTAAAAGAAGTAACTAAATCAGTTTTGTTTTTCCCTTCAGACATCCATGTTTTCCAGTGGATGCATGGCTGTGAAGGTGAAGTTCAGTCTGACGGTTCGCTGAAGTTTGTCCGTGGCATTAACAAGTACAATTATGATGGAAATGACTTCTTGTCCTTCGACGATGCAAACCAAGTTTGGGTCGCTCACGTAGATGCAGCAATAGAAACTAAGAGGAAGTGGGATCAAGTTCCGGTCCTTCAAGAATATATCAAAGGCTACCTGGAGTTTGAGTGTATAGAATGGCTGGGAAAGTTCATGGAATATGGAAAAAAAGCATTACGAAGCACGTATGTATGATATAAAATGTGTTCTCCCTCATGAGTATTAACACATTCTCAATGTAGAGTTAGTGGTAAATGGAAGACCAGGCACCTTTTTGATCACTCAAATCAACTAAATGTATTACTTACAATACTGGATAAAAACCTGATCTTTAACACTAATCCTGACATCACCAGATCCACAAGTAGCCCAATTTTACAACAAACAATTAAATAAAATTGTCTTCAGATCCATTTTTATGCTATATTAAGAATTGAAACAATTTTATATGAATGTTAATGCCTGTACAATCATATTTAGGATCATTCATTATAAAGAGGATCAGGTTTGGAAATGTATACAGCATTTAAAAACTGTATGAACACAGGAGGCCTTACAGCCTGAAATCTGTAGGAATTTCTTCACACTATAGGACCTGATTAATGAAACACTAAATGTGTTTTATATCACATGTAGCAGATTTAACTTTAGAGAATATTTAGACCTGCAATCTAACAGTATATTTCACAAACCATAACTGTTCTTTATTAAACTTAAAGCTCTGAAAAACAGAAGCCAATTGAAGTAATAAACAAAACTCTACTTGTTTACTCAGTAATGTGTAATGAAACTTTTAAATCCTGAAGTGTTTTAAATTTTCTCTTCACAGTTCCACCTGATGTTTTCCTGTTTACAAAGGAAGCCAAAGAGGAAGCACATATAGTTTTGGAGTGCATGGCCACAGGTTTCTATCCTAAAGACATCGTCCTGCAGATTAGAAGGAATGGTCGTGTCCTCACTAATGAGGACGAATTGCAGACCACTGGAGTTCGTCCAAATGAAGACCACACCTTTCAGAGAAAAGACAGTGTGGAGGTTCTGAAGTCTGACATGTCTGATTACACCTGTGAAGTCATTCATAAAGCCTCTGGAGTGCGTGTGGAGAGGAAGTGGGGTATGACATTTTTATTTTTTTGCCATTTGAACAAACTTTCTCTTAAATTTGACCACCAGATATTTGCTTTACTAGGTGATAGTATAAGTTTAGGAAAATTACTTTAACTTGTTGTGGAGGCTCTTCTTTAGATCCAGTTTATGCATTTGTTCTTTTTATATGTTATTTATGATATTATTTGGTTTTGTATGACAAAATGTTACACTATTAAATATTTATCAATGACTTGTCCCAGAATAATTAATAAAAATTTAGAAAAAGTTTTTAGGATTCATTCCCTCCAAATGTACAAACTCACCCCAAGATGCATTAATGTGATCATTAACTGTATTTTGAGCTGGTTTGGGTTGAACTTTAAAGCATTATCAGCTGTAAAGTGAGAAAAATTTGATTTGGTTTAGAAAGTGAAAGAAAGAAACAGAACTTATTTATGGAAAACAGACATTTTTAACTTTAACTTTATACAAATTTGTTTTGGGCCTCGCAGTGAATGACATGAGAAATACGTTCAGAATTTAAATAAAATGATCATAAAGAAACTTTAACCAGCTGGATGCTAAATACAAGCAATAATTTTACATCAAAAAACAACCAGCTGCCACTGATGAAGAGGAAAAAAGGTCATAGGTTTCATTGTATTAAATGAATATAGTGAGTTCAGTAACGTTCTGGACGGCACACAGATGTTGTTCTGAGAGTAAACTGAACTAAATCCAAGATAAAAGTTTCTATAATACAAAATTTAAAGTAATATACTTACAGCATGATGACAAAGAAGCTCCTGAGTGCTTCAGTTTTATTAAAGATTAGGCAAAAATCATCTTTACTCATTGGTAAAAAAATGTATTACTGTGTAGTCTGTATTTAACATGGATTTCATGAGGTGCTCAGAGTTCAGATTAAATTATAAATTAAATTATAAAACTAAATCATGACCAGACATTTTTGTAATAATAATTCATCAA
Organism: Melanotaenia boesemani; assembly: GCF_017639745.1. Lineage (NCBI taxonomy): Eukaryota > Metazoa > Chordata > Actinopteri > Atheriniformes > Melanotaeniidae > Melanotaenia > Melanotaenia boesemani. Next base: position 24,927,316 of record NC_055698.1, read on the forward strand.
ACCAAAACGTTAACTGAGCTCTTGGATCAAAACTGTTGCTCACACAATTTTACATGACTTTGCTGTACATGTCATATTTGTAAACTGATGGAATAAATACTGACTAAAGAATAGTGTTTATTTGAAGAGTAAAGATTATTTATTCCATTCAAGCAAAGTATATTTTTTTGATTTCCTCTTAAGAATTTGGCCGTAGAGGATCAGGAAACAATATGACTCAGGAAATAATTGGAATCTAATTTTGCCTCTTGAATATAAAAAATTTAAACCTTCGTTTCCTAACATGACGACTATCGATCTTAAGACCAGATCTTTAGCTCATCAAGCTCAGCTACTACACAGATTTACATCTTACTATGATCACAGACACAGTCTGTTTTTTTCAGGAGGTGTTAGCTAAAGTGGAGCCAGTGAAGGCCAAAATAACAGTTTACTTCTTGAAATTTACATCTTTAAATTTAATGAAGTTTGTTGTTCAAAGGTTTACATGTGTGCAGCACTGATTTAAAGCATTAAACTAAGATGTTTGGTAGCCAGGAATGAATGCAGCTGTTTTTATAAATCACATTCAGTCTGTAACATTGCAGGCTGTTTGGGAAACCTTGAGCTCACAGAGCAGCTTAAACCAACTATTCAACAGTCAGTAGACCCAAAATCAACACCAAAACGTTTTACAAGTAAAAACATTAGTGTGTGCATGTTGCCTGATAAGACAAAAACACCTCTCATCAATGGTTAGTATTTATCACACTTAAATGATATTAATAAATAAACAAGTTGGAACGGATTGTAACAGTTAATGTGTGTGTTCTTGCGTGGAAATGGCGGAAAAATAAACTTCAAATTCACTATGAGCTGTACAAACAAAGCCTGCGTAACTATAACAAGGCCAGAGAGCTGCATTTATCTGAAATGATTAACAGGAATGTCAACAATTCTCGCACTCTGTTCGCTATGATTGAAAAACTTACAAATCCTCCTATACAGATAAGCCCAGAGCTCCTTTCCACTGAGAAATGCAACCAATTTGCCAACTGTTTTAGCCAAAAAATTAAAACAATTAGGCAAAATATTAATTCCACACAGTCACACAAGAAAACTAGTCTGTGTCTAAAACCTGGAAATAATTCTGATGTTATGTTGCAATTTAAAATGGTCGATTTAAAAATCCTACAAGAAACAGTTTGGCATTTGAAATCAACAACATGCACTCTGCACATGATACCATCCGACATTTAAAAAACAGTTTTTACCTCAGTAGAAAGTGATCTCCTACTGATAGTTAACAGCTCACTGGTATCAGGCTTTTTTCCCAAGTCACTAAAGATAGCTGCTATTAAGCCACTCCTAAAGAAAAGGACTCTTGACGCCTCTATAATGAACAACTATAGACCTGTCTCTAACCTCTCTTTTATTTCCAAGATTATTGAGAAAGTTGTATTTCACCAGCTAAATGCCTTTTTAAATGAAAGTGGAAATCTTGATAAATTTCAGTCCGGCTTCCGACCTCATCACAGCACTGAAACAGCTCTGGTCAAAGTGCTAAATGACATTAGGTTGAATACTGATTCTGGTCGAGTATCAGTCCTGGTTCTGTTGGATCTCAGTGCTGCGTTTGATACTGTAGATCACAGAATCCTGTTGCACAGGCTGGAAAACTGGGTTGGACTTTCTGGAGCGGTCCTTAACTGGTTCAGGTCCTATTTAGAAAGCCGGAGTTATTTTGTTACGATCGGCAGCTATGAATCTGAGCGAGTGGCCATAACTTGTGGAGTCCCCCTGGGGTCAGTCCTTGGACCTCTTCTGTTAAACTTGTATATGCCCCCTTTGGGTCAAATATTACAGAACTATAGCATTAATTATCAAAGTTATGCAGATGATACCCAACTTTATGTATCTCTGTCACCAGATGACTGCAGCCCAGTAGACTTATTGTGTCAGTGTCTGGAGCAAATAAACACCTGGATGAAGGAGAATTTTCTACAATTAAATGAAGATAGAACTGAGATTATCCTGTTTGGTAGCAAAGAGAAGAGGGTCAGAATTGGCAAACATCTGGAGACTCGGGCTCTTAAAATCACTGACCAAGTTCGTAACCTTGGAGTGTTGATAGACTCAGACCTGACTTTCAGCAGCCACATCAAAGCTGTCACTAAGACAGTTTTTTACCAACTCAGAAACATCAACAGAATTAAAAGTTTAGTCTCCCTGAAAGACCAAGAGAAACTCATCCATGCATTCATCTCCAGTAGGCTGGATTACTGTAATGGTCTTTTAACAGGACATCCTAAAAAGAGCATTAAACATCTGCAGCTCATCCAAAATGCTGCTGCTAGAGTTTTAACCAGGACTAAGAGATCTGAACACATCACACCAGTTTTGAAATCTTTACACTGGCTTCCAGTCAGTCACAGAATAGATTTTAAAACCCTTCTGATTGTTTACAAATCCCAGAATGGTTTAGACCATGAATACATCTGTGATATGTTCAGAGAATATAAACCTAGCAGAGCTCTTAGATCCAAAGACTCTGGTCAACTAGTTCAGACCAGAGTCCAGACTAAACATGGAGAAGCAGCATTTAGCTGTTATGATGCAAACAAGTGGAACAAACTGCCAGTGGAGATTAAGCTTTCAGCAAATGTAGACATTTTTAAATCCAGGTTAAAAACTTTTCTTTTCTCATGCGCCTATGCATGAAATCTGCATGTTAACTTTTTAACTTATCTTGCTTTTAATCATTTTAATGTAATTTATTATTTTATTGTGATTATGTGTTGATGCCTTTTACTATTTCTAAATATCTGTAATGCCTTTGTTTTATGTAAAGCACTTTGAAATGTCCTGTACATGAAATGTGCTATACAAATAAACTGCCTTGTGTGTGCAGGTTCTAGCTCTGACAACGGGACCGAACCTGTCAGAAATGGTCAGTGTTTGTCAGATGTGTGTAAATGTCATTTATAAAACAAATACTTTGACATAAGCTGTAATATTTCCTTTGTGTCTGTTCAGGTAATGCTAATGGTGTGGGCCAACCTCTGCTCGATCCAAACAGTGAGTTTTTCTCTGTTCAGATTTCAGTCTAATAAAGTTTGTTGTTCAAAGGTTTACATGTGTGCAGCACTGATTTAAGATGTGTGAGAGCCAGGAATGAATGCAGCTGTTTTTATGAAACAGATTCAGTCTGTAACATTGCAGGTTGTGTTAGAAATTAGACTTTTTTATGTTAATCAAAATTAACAAAAGCTACACTAAAAAACCTAGAAATTTTTTATTTGCAGGATACTAAATTAAGTATTGACCACAGATTGTGTGTGTGTGTGTGCTTGTTAATGCTCCACCCCGCTGTGCAGTGTCTTTATAAAGTACATTCAGTGTCAGCATTGATGTGCAGACTGTGGTTTTGTAATAAACTTTTCTGATGCTATCTGAAAAATATTCATGTTATTGTAGGTTCTAATTTACTCTTTATTAACAGCTGGAACTCCTTCACCTCCTTCTTCTGTCTCGAGTGAGTACTTGAGTACATTTTTTATGTGTTTTGTAGTGTTGGTGGTTTTTAATTTCTGTGATTTCTGTGCTATCACTCTAATGTAATTTTGACTTTTTTAAAAATTTTTTATTGTAAACCACTTTAATTAGAATGGAATAATGCTGATGAGGGATAGTTGTTGTCGAATAATATGATTTTCTGGCTTCCTTGAACCTCCAAAGACACGTTAGGTTTACTGATCACTCTGATTTAGAATATGTACATATATATATATATATATATATATATATATATATATATATGTATATATATACATATATGTAATAAACTTTTCTGATGCTATCTGAAAAATATTCATGTTATTGTAGTTCTAATTTACTCTTTATTAACAGCTGGAACTCCTTCACCTCCTTCTTCTGTCTCGAGTGAGTACTTGAGTACATTTTTTATGTGTTTTGTAGTGTTGGTGGTTTTTACTTTCTGTGATTTCTGTGCTATCACTCTAATGTAATTTTGACTTTTAAATTTTTTTTTTATTGTAAACCACTTTAATTAGAATGGAATAATGCTGATGAGGGATAGTTGTTCTCGAATAATATGATTTTCTGTCAGAGTCAGGGCTAGGACCCAAGGAAGAGAGCGCACGAGAAGCTTCAGTGAGTGATTTATTATGAAATGATGATAGGTCGTTGAGTCCGGTGAGGGTCAGGGCGAGGAGCAGGCTGGCAGGCGCGGCGAGTAGCGGGCAGACAGGATCTCGAGGGGGAGGTAAATCTCCAGGACAGGGAGCTTGGAAGAAACGACAACAGATTAGAATGCTGTTTAGACTACTCAGAGTTCAGACATGTGCACGGCTGGTTACCACAAGAAGTAGTACGATCCAGCGAAGACTAGAAAAGATCCTGGAGTCTTTATACCGTTTTCTGATGAGCCTGATGCACCTCAGCTGTGCGGTCCTGATGGGAGAAGCCGCCCTTCTTCCAAATAAGGAAGAAGGCAGAAGCCGCACCGGCAGGTGCAGACCATGACATTTTCTGGCTTCCTTGAACCTCCAAAGACACGTTAGGTTTACTGATCACTCTGATTTAGAATATTTATATATATATATATATATATATATATATATATATATATATATATGTAATAAACTTTTCTGATGCTATCTGAAAAATATTCATGTTATTGTAGTTCTAATTTACTCTTTATTAACAGCTGGAACTCCTTCACCTCCTTCTTCTGTCTCGAGTGAGTACTTGAGTACATTTTTTATGTGTTTTGTAGTGTTGGTGGTTTTTACTTTCTGTGATTTCTGTGCTATCACTCTAATGTAATTTTGACTTTTTTAAATTTTTTTTATTGTAAACCACTTTAATTAGAATGGAATAATGCTGATGAGGGATAGTTGTTCTCGAATAATATGATTTTCTGGCTTCCTTGAACCTCCAAAGACACGTTAGGTTTACTGATCACTCTGATTTAGAATATGTATATATATATATATATATATATATATATATATATATATATATATATATATATACATAAATGTAATAAACTTTTCTGATGCTATCTGAAAAATATTCATGTTATTGTAGGTTCTAATTTACTCTTTATTAACAGCTGGAACTCCTTCACCTCCTTCTTCTGTCTCGAGTGAGTACTTGAGTACATTTTTTATGTGTTTTGTAGTGTTTGTGGTTTTTACTTTCTGTGATTTCTGTGCTATCACTCTAATGTAATTTTGACCTTTTTACTTTTAGCCACTTCAGTTAGAATGTAATAACGCTGATGATGGATGGTTAGGTTGTTCTCGAATATGCATGATTCTCTGGTTTCCTTGCTCCTCCAAAGACATGTTAGTGTTATTGGTCACTCTAAATTCTCTCTAGGAGTGAGTATGAGTGGTTGTTTGTCTGTCTGTGTTGGTCCTGCAATAGTCTGGCGATCTGTTCAGGGTGTACACTAAAGGTGAACACTGATTTAGAACATTTTAAAATATATAAATATAACAGATATCCAGAGACAGTAACCATTTTCTATGTATAAATATACATAAAATATCAGCATTTGTGAAACCAACCAGTTGTCAAGAAAACTGCTTTTTTCATTTTTAGAAACACATTCCCTGATTTACATCTACACGGCCTTCTCCAAACCTGTGGGACTTCCAGGCATCCATGAGTTCACTGCCATGGGCCTGCTGGACGGCAGGATGATTGACTATTATGACAATGATGAAGAGAAGAAAATTCCCAAACAGGACTGGATGAGAGAGCGACTTGTTGCTGAATATTGGGAAAAAGGCACGCAGTCCAGACGGAGCAAACAGCAGTGGTTCAAGGTCAACTTCGACATCCTGATGAAAAGAATGAATCAGAATGAGTCGGGTAAAGAATATGAATGACTAATAATCAATAATAATGACTGGTATGGATGATGTTTTTACAATTATTTCTTTTTTTCTTTACCTCAGAAAGAATGTGTATCTGGTCATTATGACTAGTCTTAAAATTAAAGAGTTTATGTTTGACTTTTTATGCTCTATTTTACTTGTAATTTGCCTTGAATACTTATTTATTGCCATTTTATTACAGATTTTATTAATATTTTCATATTAAACAAAACATGTTTTTCTAATCTTGTTTTCTGTTCAGTTCAGTTTATTTGCCATTTGCAGAAAAGAAACCACATTGGAAAACAGTTGCAAAGAACTGAAAGTGCACTGTTAACATTTAACAGACAAAAAAAAAAAAACGAAACAGAAGCCTAAAAATACAACACATGGACACATCCTAAAACGCATAATACTAAGAAACAATCAAAACACTATACAGATAAATAGTTGTAAAAGAAGTAACTAAATCAGTTTTGTTTTTCCCTTCAGACATCCATGTTTTCCAGTGGATGCATGGCTGTGAAGGTGAAGTTCAGTCTGACGGTTCGCTGAAGTTTGTCCGTGGCATTAACAAGTACAATTATGATGGAAATGACTTCTTGTCCTTCGACGATGCAAACCAAGTTTGGGTCGCTCACGTAGATGCAGCAATAGAAACTAAGAGGAAGTGGGATCAAGTTCCGGTCCTTCAAGAATATATCAAAGGCTACCTGGAGTTTGAGTGTATAGAATGGCTGGGAAAGTTCATGGAATATGGAAAAAAGCATTACGAAGCACGTATGTATGATATAAAATGTGTTCTCCCTTATGAGTATTAACACATCCTCAATGTAGAGCTAGTGGTAAATGGAAGACCAGGCACCTTTTTGATCACTCAAATCAACTAAATGTATTACTTACAATACAGGATAAAAACCTGATCATTAACACTAATCCTGACATCACCAGATCCACAAGTAGCCCCATTTTACAACAAACAATTAAATAAAATTGTCTTCAGATCCATTTTTTTATACTATATTAAGAACTGAAACAATTTTTATATGAATGTTAATGCCTGTACAATCATATTTAGGATAATTCATTATAAAGAGGATCATGTTTGGAAATGTATACAGCATTTAAAAACTGTATGAACACAGGAGGCCTTACAGCCTGAAATCTGTAGGAATTTCTTCACACTATAGGACCTGATTAATGATACACTAAATGTGTTTTATATCACATGTAGCAGATTTAACTTTAGAGAATATTTAGACCTGCAATCTAACAGTATATTTCACAAACCGTAACTGTTCTTTATTAAACTTAAAGCTCTGAAAAACAGAAGCCAATTGAAGTAATAAACAAAACTCTACTTGTTTACTCAGTAATGTCTAATGAAACTTTTAAATCCTGAAGTGTTTTAAATTTTCTCTTCACAGTTCCACCTGATGTTTTCCTGTTTACAAAGGAAGCCAAAGAGGAAGCACATATAGTTTTGGAGTGCATGGCCACAGGTTTCTATCCTAAAGACATCGTCCTGCAGATGAGAAGGAATGGTCGTGTCCTCAATAATGAGGACGAATTGCAGACCACTGGAGTTCGTCCAAATGAAGACCACACCTTTCAGAGAAAAGACAGTGTGGAGGTTCTGAAGTCTGACATGTCTGATTACACCTGTGAAGTCATTCATAAAGCCTCTGGAGTGCATGTGGAGAGGAAGTGGGGTATGACATTTTTATTTTTTTTGCCATTTGAACAAACTTTCTCTTAAATTTGACCACCAGATATCTGCTTTACTAGGTGATAGTATAAGTTTAGGAAAATTACTTTAACTTGTTGTGGAGGGTCTTCTTTAGATCCAGTTTATGCATTTGTTCTTTGTATGTGTTATTTATGATATTATTTGGTTTTGTATGACAAAATGTTACACTATTAAATATTTATCAATGGCTTGTCCCAGAATAATTAATAAAAATTTAGAAAAAGTTTTTAGGATTCATTCCCTCCAAATGTACAAACTCACCCCAAGATGCATTAATGTGATCATTAACTGTATTTTGGGCTGGTTTGGGTTGAACTTTAAAGCATTATCAGCTGTAAAGTGAGAGAAATTTGATTTGGTTTAGAAAGTGAAAGAAACAGAACTTATTTATGGAAAACAGACATTTTTAACTTTAACTTTATACAAATTTGTTTTGGGCCTCGCAGTGAATGACATGAGAAATACGTTCAGAATTTAAATTAAATGATCATAAAGAAACTTTAACCAGCTGGATGCTAAATACAAGCAATAATTTTACATCAAAAAACAGCCAGCCGCCACTGATGAAGAGGAAAAAAGGTCATAGGTTTTATTGTATTAAATGAATATAGTGAGTTCAGTAACGTTCTGGACGGCACACAGATGTTGTTCTGAGAGTAAACTGAACTAAATCCAAGATAAAAGTTTCTATAATACAAAATTTAAAGTAATATACTTACAGCATGATGACAAAGAAGCTCCTGAGTGCTTCAGTTTTATTAAAGATTAGGCAAAAATCATCTTTACTCATTGGTAAAAAAATGTATTACTGTGTAGTCTGTATTTAACATGGATTTCATGAGGTACTCAGAGTTCAGATTAAATTATAAATTTCATGACATGACCGATCAGTTTTGTAATATTTATTCATCAAACTGAAAGTTAAGGGATAATGCCCTACGAGGTGCCCATTATCATAAATTAATGGACAACGTGGAGGCGTGAACCGTCCAACGCAAAGTGGACGCTTCGCATTGGCCATGGAGGATCAAGAAATATGACTCAGGAAATAATTGGAATCTAATTTTGCCTCTTGAATATAAAAAATTTAAACCTTCGTTTCCTAATATGAAGACAATTGATCTTAAGACCAGATATTTAGCTAATCAAGCTCAGCTACTACACAGATTTACATCTTACTATGATCACAGACACAGTCTGTGTTTTCAGGAGGTGTTAGCTAAAGTGGAGCCAGTGAAGGCCAAAATAACAATTTACTTCTTGAAATTTAAGTTTGTTGTTGTCATGGTGCAGGGAAGGAATCGGACCCAGGAAGCAGACAGAACCACCGTACTGCAAATTAACACAGATTTATTGATAGACCAGCTGGCAAGATGGAGGGAACAGAGGAGGGAGTCTTCACTGCGCGATGGGGGTTCTGTCAGAAAAGGAGAGTCAAGGTTAAATGGAGCCCACAATTTCCTAGGAGGGAAGACAGAACTTGAAATGATGATACTACTGAACCAGTCCTACTTAGTCCCCCAGGATCCAAGGCAGGGAGGTGGTCCACCAGCCGCTGGTCAAAAAAACAGTAGATTTTCCTCCAGGAATTGGCTGCAGGCAGAAGCAGGCATAGACTGATGCGATCCGGCAGACAAGGTGGACAAAGGGCAGGCAGAAACAGGCATAGACTGAAGAGATCAGGCAGACAAGGTGGAAGTTTCTCTAGGGGCAGTCTCAGGCCAAGCAGGCAAACTGACAATCTGGTATGGTACTGTTGTAGCCAGCGGCTAGATATACTCTGCCTTCTAATGCCTGATGCGTGTCAGGAGTGTAGTAGGTAATCCAAATGAGCTCGTTCTCCACCTGTTGCTGAAAGCAATTAAGTTGAACTGTCAATTTAGACCCAGTCCTGGCTGTGTCAACCACCCCATGACAGTTGTTCAAAGGTTTGCATGTGTGCAGCACTGATTTAAAGTCTTAAACTAAGACGTTTGGTAGCCAGGAATGAATACAGCTGTTTTTATAAATCAGATTCGGTCTGTAACATTGCAGGCTGTTTGGGAAACCTTGAGCTCACAGAGCAGCTTAAAACCAACTATTCATGTGCACACTCATGCACACTCAAAGTTACAAGAAAAGTTTCATCATTTGATCAAACCACATTTACACAGTGCTTTAAATAATGTCTGAAGTATTTATTGAATAATTGTTCAATCAAAAAGAAAATGCCATAAATTAGTCAGTATAAAAAAAAAAGGATACTCGTCCAGTTAAGGATTTTCAGCTTTAAATAAAAGATCCTCATATTTGGGAAGTTTGAAACATCAGATGTTTTGTTTCTTTAACAAAAATAATATAAAAGTGATTTTTTTTTAAATAAGCATGTGATACTCCAGCTCTAAGTATGTTAGCATGAAAATAAAAGTCCTGACATTGGTCGCAATATTTCTTTAAAATAATGTACAAGTTCCTGGTGTATTTGTAGTAAATAAAGAAGCTAGAAACTGTGTATGTCTGTGTTTTTTCACAGAAGCTAAACTTTAACATAAACCTGAATCTTCCAAAGGACTATCAGCAAAGACTCTGGTGTCTCTATTGTTTACTTCTTTAACAATATTGTACAAGTTGTTGTTTTAGTAACTGAAAGCCAAGAAGAATAAAATCTGGATATAGAATATGCTTTATATTATTATTGTAACATGTTAAAAGCAAAAGGATGCATGAAAAGGCTTCTTTTTAAACATAAGAAATGACATTGTTTATCCCAACAGGCAATGGCTCTGACAACAGCCAGAATCCTACAGTCGGGTAGGACCAGGAATAACTTTGAAGTCTCGCTAACCAGGAGTCTGAGGTCTCTGGAACTACGTTTACTAATCAGGCAAATATATTCATGACAAGGGGGAGGGCTTGGAAATGGAGGAATCCAAAATCTGCATGCAAACAGATTGATTTTAAGGGACTATATAATGTGGCGTACTGATCAGCAGTGAACTGTGGTTCTAAAAATGTCCTTTCATGCTGTTTTAAACTGAGCCTCAAATTCAGAGAAATTATTTCTAAAGAGATCACAAATCAGGTGTTTTTCCTGATTGCTGGCCTACAAGAAATTAAATAAATTTTAATCAGAAAATGTGCTGTTCATCTTAAACAATTATGTTGCCAGGTCTTCATTTTGAAATTGATGTTTGTGTTAAAAAAAAGCTAGAATTGTGAAGAAGTTGGTCAACAAACTGTCTGATTTTCATACAAAATTGTAATAACAAATCCTACATTACACATTAAAAGGTCTAAAGAAAAAAACTATGTTGAAGCTGAAAAACTGGTTTTTGCTCAGCAGTCGTTCATGTTCAGGCTGTTTCCAGTTCAGCTCGATGGTTTTTACAGCTATAAAGAAGAAGAAAGTTTAAGATTAATTGTGGTACATGAATTCAGAAAATGGAAGACATCAGTTAAAATGTTTTTGTTTTTTTTTTGTTTTTTTTATTGTTTTTTTTTTAAGAAAAAGTCAATAAACTGAGATTTTCTTCTTTTTAAAGATTAAGATTAATTTACTTCACTGTGCTTTTACAACCATTATTCATTATGAATTGTGTAATTAACACATAGAAAGCTTCTGATCTACATATATATATATATATATATATATATATATATATATATATATATATATGTATATATATATATATACTTTTATTTTTGGGTTTTAGGTTTTTCTGTTGCTCTTTGGTTGATGAGTTTTTACTTAAAAGTGATGATTGTCGAAGTCTTCATGTCTTGTCAGGAGAAATGTTGAATATTTGCAGCTTCTTTCTAAAATGTTGTAAATTCTGTGTCACTTACATCTGATATGGATGTTTGTATTGTAGCACCTTATAACAGCACATACTTGTTCTCTTCTTTGACTTAAAATTGTAAAGTAATTCTACTTTTTAAAGAACTGAGTGATTTTATTTTTTCAATAAAAAAAAAATGTTTTAATTAAAACTATGGTGAACTTTTAATTGCTTCTCTCATTTTCTACATAAAATCATGGTCCAGTGTCCTCATGTTTAAGTAAGTTTGAAGAAATACAGTTTTATTTTGTTTTTTCCTGTGAGGAGATACATAACAGCGCTGCAGCATCTTAGTGTGTTAGTGTGTGTTACTGAGCAGGAAGCACAAAGTCCAGTGCTGCAACTAATCTGAGTATAGGGGATTTCTGTACTGCAAGAGGATCCTGTTTTAGATCCACAGTTATTATTATTTTGTAACCCACAGAAAACTAAGCATTCAGCAAATGTAGCATGTTCCAAAAATATTTCACTTTCTCTTTGTGTATATGTACCTATTGTTTTATGTTCTTGTAGAATTTTGCAAACATTTTTTGGTTTTTGGATTGTACATTCACCTGTACATGTGGATCATGTTTCTTTTGCTTTACATGTCTTCTTTTGTGACGTCCCTTCTTTTTCTGTATTTTGTTTTTCTGCACACCCTCAGAAAAATAAACTATATTTGCATCAAGCTCAAGATTGCATAAATGTATGTAATGATTTAAAAAAAAAACTCCATGCATAAAATATATAAATAGTGTAAAAAGTATTGTCAAACATACTATATCAGGGCTACTCAATTCGGTCCTACGAGGGCCGCAATCCAGCAGGTTTTCCATGTATTCCTGTACCAACACACCTGAGTCAAATTAATGAGTCATTGTGTAGAACCTGTGTAATGTGTGATTTTAGAGGTTCGTGGTGGTCAGCGGATGAAACACACAAAGTCAGAGTGCTAGAATAAGTGTGTCAGGTTTATTCCCCGCAGCTCATGACACTCATCATTACATCTCAATGGGTTCAGCCTTATAAGCATAGCATAGCTTGCCCTACCTTTGACACGGACTGGAGAGCCAACAATCCCAGTAGAGTGGCTTAGAAAACCCCGGCTGGGCGTTCGTATACGTAACCCGCAGCAGACTCTACCGAGATGTGGGATTTCCCCGTCTTTATACTTATTTAGAAAAACACAACATCGCATGAGAGAGAGGATGGCCGGTCCTTTCCCACAGGCGAGGATGAGTCCTGAGATCCTGTCTTGTAAACATCTTTACAAGACACCCTTTTCTCACCCTTCCAAAGATAGGCAGTTACACAGGCACCAAAACAAGCAGAATAATATAACAAAAACAGTATACAGGTGGTCACTTGGGACAAAACAAGCAGTTATATAACACCAATAGTATACAGATGGTCATTTTAGGACACAAATTAGATATTCCCATATCAACCTGATTGGCTGTTAGAGTCACCTAATTTGACTCAGGTGTGTTGGTGCAGGGATACATGGAAAACCTGCTGGATTGCGGCCCTCGTAGGACCGAACTGAGTAGCCCTGTACTATATTCATATTACTTTCTCTGTAACAGTGATACATGGTGATAAAATGTCAATATTTTTACCAAAGAAATGCATGCAAAGTAAATTTATGCACTAGTTTTTTTATTGTTGTTGTTTTTACATGTAAAACAGATTTGATGTGTTTGTGGATCACTTCCCGTCAGAAGATTGCAGGCCATGTGACTTCCCTCCTTTATTTTTGTATAATTTTGTTTAACTGGAACTGAACATATCAGCAGGGGAAATTCACAACTTACCATGGTTTGCGTATCCATCAGGAGGATTGAATGTGGTAGACAGAAGCAGTCCCAACCTAGGACAGCAGAAATTGTTAAAAAATAATAAACAAGAAAAAAAGAAGCCATCACAGTCAGGTTGTGCACCACAGTGCTCATGCACTATTGTGGCCAGCAGGGGAAAGGAAAGCTTCTGCAGCCCACCTTACAGGAACATCCGGACATCTACACAGTAGGAAACACATAATGCAACAAAGGCGCCGCCTATAGGAAAAGATCCAGAAATGTCACCAGGAAATCCAGGATGAAGTCTTTAGAGGCCAGCAACAGGGTAGCATGGACAAGTTTTGTACTGAAAAGAGTTCTTTAGAAGGTCTACACTGTCTGGGGTTCTTAAAACTCTAGACATCCTTTTTTTCCCTGTTGATCAGATTGTGGAAAGGTCCCACCATCGACGTGACAACTGCAAAGATGGAAAATCTTGTGGCATTTATCTTTGTCATTGTGGATGCGATTGATGCTATGGAGATACCCATTTTTCTTCAGGATGATGTAATTATGCAACTAATTACTTCAGTAATGGTTCAATGTTGCTGCTTAACTGTGGGTATAAGTAGTCTAACCTTTTTAGTTACTAATCAATGTGGGCAAATAAGAATAATAATAATAACAAAAAAACTTTAGTCCCTCAGTGGAAAATTGCTTTGTTGCAATAGTACAAGCGTAGTAATCAGAAGCACACAGGTGATATTGTAGTGTGGGTGGTGATTGAATGCAACCAGTGGTGATGAGAGGGGATAAATCGAAGTGAGGGAAGAAGGAGGTGGCTGGAAGCGAATGGACCAGAGAAGTGTGCTGATTGGAAACTGGAGCTGGAGAAGTAGTAGTGGCTCTTCTTGGGGTGGGAGTGAATCCCCTGATTTGCAGTTTACTGCTGGCAGAAAGCCTTGTGTGCTGTGCCTCTTTGAGGATGTGTGACCTGCTGTCTTTTGTGTGCAGACTTGGTGTATGGGATGGCGAAGCAGCTGCCCAGCCCGCTGAAGTGTCCCTGCTGATCCGCTGGCCCGGACGGCTTACATTAGAAATTGACTTATTAATTCTAAATAAACTTTTGTATTCGGTTACTTTAAACGGCTTGTAGTGGGTACTCTTTGGCCTCTGAAACCAGACCAGACCGGATAAACAAAGGTGGTGGCAGCGGAAACATCTAATATCAGAGACAATTATTACAATATCAAACAAGAACACGCACTCACAACAAAGTCACACACACACACACACACACACACACAATAATATAGTATAATCTGAGTTTTTCCTTGTCCTTGTCGCTCCGGTGTGGATCTTATAAACAGACTGTTCAGAGTATTGAGTGCAGCATTGTTGCTGCTAATTAGATGGACTTATTAGAAGCGTCTTTCTTGATAGAATGTTATTTGCCTGGCAAAATCAGTAATCTGGAAAATTTTCACTCTCAAATAAACATAACTTTAATGTTTTGCCTTGTCAACATTTATATGGTCATGTGGTAGTTTACAGTGGTCACATTTTTCGATGCAGTCCATTCGCAGTCTGAAGTCGGCACAAATGTCTACCCGCATAGAGAAGGAGCGAGCAGGAGGTACGACGCAGGAAGCCAAGAGAACAGCCGCCAGGTGAAGCAGGTCTTCACAAGCAACTGTGGAAATGCCGGTTAAAACTTGGTTTAAAACGAAGAGTTGTGTGTGATGTAGGATCGCAATGTTCTTGCCCATACTTTCTGTCCTTTTAGGGAGAGGGCTGATGGTAAACAGCGGTAAGTCTCCGTTTATTGACATTATGGGTCGGGTTGAAATCGAAACTAAAAACGTTTTGCTCTGCTATTGCAACGTCGTTAAAATTTAAATTTCACTTAAAGATTTCTGTGCTATCACTCTAACGTAATTTTTACTTAAATTAAAATACTTTATTCGAAATAGAATGGAATAAAGCTTCTGATAGATGGTTAGTGGTTGTTCCCGAGTATGCATGGGTTCTATGGCCTCCTTGCACCTCCAAAGACATACGTTAGGTTTATTGGTCACTCTAAATTCTCCCTAGGCGTGAGTATAAGTGGTTAATTGTCTGTCTGTGTTGGTCCTGCAATAGTCTAGTGAGCACTTTGATTAGAACAAACACATATATAAAGCAACAGTAACCATTTTCTGTGTATACCATAGACTGTATATAAAAGATTGACGGAGCCTCCGTGACGTCACCCTGAGGTTTCTGAAGAGCAAAAGTGAAGCTCGTTGGCAAAAAGAAAAAAAAAAAAAGTGAAGCTCGTTGGTTGGCGTTCTCACCGCCGCCATCTTGGTAGCGTCACGCGTGTCGTTAGTTCCGGAAAATCCAAAAGTGGGCAAAGAGGGCGAGCTGGGAGGGGGACTGTGAGGGTG
This sequence comes from Melanotaenia boesemani, assembly GCF_017639745.1. Lineage (NCBI taxonomy): Eukaryota > Metazoa > Chordata > Actinopteri > Atheriniformes > Melanotaeniidae > Melanotaenia > Melanotaenia boesemani. The sequence continues at coordinate 24,942,961 of NC_055698.1, forward strand.
GATGATTGACAACCATCAAACTCCGAGCTGCCTGTACCTAAGAGCTAACCAAGCTAACCCCGAGCAGCCTTAGGTAGGCAGGCTAAAGCTAAGGCACGCCAGATAATGGATCAATGCAGAGCTAGTGAACACATTCCAATACACTGTGTGGTACTTGTCCTCAACGTTGGTTTAGATACTCTTTTAAACAAACCCAGAGAGCAAAATTGTTTTAGCAACCACAAAATATCAGGCAGCGTGCGAGGTGCAGGAGCTGCTGAGAGAAGCAGCAGATTTGATTGGGGAAGCTATAAACAGAATTCCTACTTGGTGCTCCAGAATTGCAGTCAGTATGTCAAACTCCAGATGCCCCGGTCCCTGTGTGTGTTCTGTTTGTTGTGCCCTGGTACCAGATAATTGGAGTACTTCTTCTAAACTTGCAGTCGCTCTATGGTTAATATTTTGGTTGAAAAGTGCCAAAATAAGTCCAACAACTTCAATAAATCCAAATGGAAAATTTTTGTGAACTTTTTAGGAAGATGGTGAGAGACATTTTAGAGCAGGGGTGCCAAAGTCCGGTCCTCGAGATCTACCATCCTGCAACTTTTAGATGCCACCCTTCTCCAACAGACCGGAATCAAATGTCATCTGCATGTTATTTAGCGCTGCAGTGGCCTGGTAACGAGCCAGTCATTCGATTCAGGTGTGTTGGAGAAGGGTGGCATCTAAAAGTTGCAGGATGGTAGATCTCGAGGACCGGACTTTGGCACCCCTGCCCTAAAATGTCTCTCACCATCTTCCTAAAAAGTTCACAAAAATTTTGCATTTCTTTCCAGCCTCTCAATTTAGGACCAAAGCAATGGATCATACTGGACTAGCATTAGCCCCGCCCACTGACTTAGACGACTAAGTTGACAGATTAAATAAATTCATGACGCACTGCAACACAGGACCATGAAATAATTAAACAGGGAAATAATTATATATATTTTTACATACATTAATTGGTATTTTAATGAATTAGTGAAAAATTTGATAACACATTAATGTATTTAATTATCATTTTACTTAACTCCATCCATCCATCCATCCATCCATGTTCTGCCACTTATCCAGAGTCGGGTTGCGGGGTCAGCTACCTAAATAAAGAAACCCAGACTTCCCTCTCCCCGGCCACATTCACCAGCTCATCCAGGGGGATCCCGAGGCGTTCCCAGGCCAGCCGTGAGATGTAGTCTGTCCAGCGTGTCCAGGGTCTTCCCCAGGGCCTCCTTCCGGTGGGACGTGCCTGAAACACCTCACCAGGGAGGCGTCCTAACCAGATACGCAAGCCACCTCATCTGGCTCCTCTTGATGTGGAGGAGCAGCGGCTCTACTCTGAGCCCCTCCCGGATCACCAAGCTTTTCACCATATCTCTAAGAGAGAGCCCGGCCGCCCTGCGGAGAAAACTCATTTCAGCTGCTTGTATTTGCGAACTTTTTCTTTCGGTCACTACCCACAGCTTGTGACCGTAGGTGAGGGTAGGAACATAGATGGACCGTTAAATTGAAAGCTTTGCTTTTTGGCTCATCACTGCAGACGCCGCACCGATTTAATTATTTCATTGTGGCACGTTTACTGTCTTGTATTGTCTTTAAAAAGTACATTCAGTGTCAGCATTAATGTGCTGACTATGGTTTTGTAATAAACTTTTCTGATGCTATCTGAAAAATATTCATGTAATTGTAGGTTCTAATTTACTCTTTATTAACAGCTGGAACTCCTTCACCTCCTTCTTCTGTCTCGAGTGAGTACTTGAGTACATTTTTTATGTGTTTTGTAGTGTTGGTGGTTTTTTCTGTGATTTCTGTGCTATCACTCTAATGTAATTTTGATCTTTTTACTTTTAGCCACTTCAGTTAGAATGTAATAACGCTGATGATGGATGGTTAGGTTGTTCTCGAATATGCATGATTCTCTGGTTTCCTTGCTCCTCCAAAGACATGTTAGTGTTATTGGTCACTCTAAATTCTCTCTAGGAGTGAGTATGAGTGGTTGTTTGTCTGTCTGTGTTGGTCCTGCAATAGTCTGGCGACCTGTTCAGGGTGTACACTACAGGTGAACACTGATTTAGAACATTTTAAAATATATAAATATAACAGATATCCAGAGACAGTAACCATTTTCTATGTATAAATATACATAAAATATCAGTATTTGTGAAACCAACCAGTTGTCAAGAAAACCGCTTTTGTATTTTATTTTATTTTTTTTAGAAACATGCTCCCTGATTCACATCTACACAGCCTTCTCCAAACCTGTGAAACTTCGAGGCATCCTTGAGGTCACTGCCATGGGCCTGCTGGACGGCAGGGTGATTGATTACTATGACAGTGAGATAAAGAAGAAAATTCCCAGACAAGAATGGATGAAAGAGCGACTTGATGCTAAATTTTGGGAAAAAGGCACACATTACAGACAACAAAAGCAGCAGGAGCTCAAGGATATAATCAAGTTGCAGATGAAGAGAAGGAATCAGAATGACTCGGGTAAGGAATATGAATAACTAATAATCATTAATAATGACTGGTATGAATGATTTTTACAATTCTTTTTTTCTTTACCTCATAAAAAATGTACATGTCGTCATTAAGACTAGTATTAAAACTTCCCTCTTTGAAAGAGTTTATATTTGACTTTTTATGCTCGATTTTACTTGTAATTTCCTTAAATAGTTAATTTTTGGTCATTTCATTACAGATTTTAATAATATTTTAATTAACCACAACTTGTTTTTATGATCTTGTTTTTTGGTTAGGTAACTGGAGAGGGTGGGAGGGTATTTGGCAGTAAGGGAGTGGTAGAGGGAGTTGACCCCTGGTCTTCCTTTGACTTTTGCAGGGGCCTGGGTGTATTTGTATGATTATTGTTCACTATTCACGCCTGATATTTTGCACC